>NC_052114.1:2641217-2732370 GCF_012273895.1 Zerene cesonia
ATAAATCCATTAGTATAATAAAATGAATGTGAAGATATTTTTTACTGTTTCACTCAAAAACAACTGAACTGAACTTTTCCTCACCCTTCTCAGTCCGCTCCTCCTTTCCAGTCAAACCTTTCCTTATTCTTTTCCTCTTAAAAGAGCGCGGCGCATTCACAGAGACCTCTGCGAAAGATAATGTGTGGTGGAGATCGCTTACCACCAGGCGAGCCATCAGCTCAAATGCTCGCTTATAGCATAAAATAGTAACTCTTACATAGCGAGCATAGCCGTATGCTGAGTCTAGTTAAACCATTATAAAAGTTATTCAACGATAGTAAAAATGCGAAATCCCTCAATAGATCCACGTGATTCAGTACAAAAGTTCCACAATTCATATCGCGAACAATGATAACAATATATATGGAAAAGTTTCCAAATTGCCTCTTAAAAGTAGATTGGTTTATTATCGTGACGTAAGTTACCAAGTTCCTATTTGATAGAAATAATAAATCATTCAAAGGAGATTGGTCGGAAGACAATATTTGACGAATTTTCACGAAGTTAATGTTGCGTTCTTGATATAAGTAAGGTTAAAGATTGTAACAGATTGAAATCAGTTGCTTTACAATTTCAGCAATGGTAGGTAATAAATTTTAAAAGTAGAAGAATCCTACTAATATTATAAATGCAAATGTTTGTAAGGATGTGTGTGTGTTTGTTGCTCTTTCACGCAAAAACTACTTAACCGATTGCAATGAAATTTGGTACGTAGACAGCTGGACAACTCGAAAAACATATAGGCAACTTTTTATCCCGATATTCCTACGGGATACGGACTTACGCGGGTGAAATCGCGGGGCGCAGCTAGTATTCCATAAAGCACAAAAAATTATATAAGGTATTGGATTACGAAAAATTCTAATTCTTACTTCAACATTCACATCCTTTGTGCTTATTCATACATAAGTCCAAATTATTCCGTAAATGTATGAAAGTGTTGAGTATAAAACACGCAAACACCGTTTTCTATACGTAAATCAATTCCCGCCAAAATGCAACCGAAATTCAAAATGGCGCATGCAAATAGTTCACGAATCACGGTACAAAAGCTTGCGGCAACATAAATTACATAGCCAATTGTTTCCTTTAGTGGTCTAGCCATGGCTGCCCATTGATACTACAGCGCTTTCCTCACAGGGCACGTACAGCTGTTTTTACCAAATGAATGGACTCTGCTTATTTATTATAGTAAAGCTGGGAGTTTAATGCTTTTTTGCTATTGTGCTGATGTTATTAACGTCAAAGAATAACACAATAATAAATAAACAAACCTAATAAAATGGCACTCTTAAGTTATTAATGCACATGTGGCCGAAATAATAGTGTATGTGAATCGTGCTCTCGTGTGCTGTATATAAACTTTAATTAAAAACAAAATAAATCAAACTTAATATAAGCGAATTAATAAAATGCATTGCATATTGTATTATTATCTTATTGGCCATGCTACTTTTTTTTAAAGATCAATGTGATTGACAAGTATACTCGAAATATATGCAAAAATTTACCTACCTTACATTAGTATCTTGTTTATCCAGAAGGATCCAGAAATTAACCTCTCTTTTTTTTTTAATTTTGGCACATTAATTTTTTCGTTCGTATGAGCCGTCTCCTGATATTAGCTAGCCCAGCAAAAAGGAATTAGGTAAATTGGTCGAGCCTTTCATGCGCGATGAGGTGACCATGCGAAATAGGGATTCGTTTTATGTACAGAGATTTTCACTTCATTTTTTTATAATTTTTTTTATCTAAAATAGAAATTTATTTGCACTACATACATTGGCAAACCTTATATATTACTGGTTCTGGAAATGCCCTAACCTCAACGCTTATATGTTACCTAAAGCCCAGCCAAAGACATATTTATTTGACGCTCTCGCAAATACTTCACAGGTGAAACGGTTCCACTAAGAGGCAGTCGATAAATCTGCGGTTCGGACCTTGATCTTTCTAGAACAATTACTGTGAAAGATTACGTAACATTCCTTCTGAACTCGTATGTATGAATTTACCATGTAAGCACGTGTACCTAAATGGTATTATGCAATATTTTTTTTTATAACAGAGCGGGCAACCGAGCAAATGGGTCGCATGAGGCAACGCCACTGCCCATGAGCATTCACAAAGCTGTTATATCTTTTGAGGAGCTGTTGCCAGCATTCGGAGGTAGTCATAAGCTCTCTTTTTAAATATATTTATGTCAAACGCCTACACATTTAAGTATCAGAATTATTTATTATATGTAAAAAAATTCACATAGTAAAATTTATGTGTCCTTTACACAATGTTTAATTGAACAGCTTTCTCCCGTTTCAACTCAGTACAATATCGTGAAATTTGATAGACATTTGACTAAGTAAAACCCTTCTGGGACAAAATATAGATAATGTAAAATTTAATAAAAGAAGGCTCTTTTTGTTAACAGCTTAATAGTCGTCGTTAAAAAAGGCGGTTTTTAGGTTCATTTTTCTATGTACTAAAAGAGCAGTATGTTTTTTTAAAACAAATTAGCTTTATTCTACCTATTTATGATTATACATATCTTGTGATACATATTCATCAGTAGTAATAACATTTTAATAGTATTGAGATGCTTAAACATTACGGTTTAATGCTTTTAATTCTTTATAAATATTTCATCTTTTATATAACGAATAAAAATAATATTTTTAGCGGACTTCCTAGTACTCATGCTTGACTTGAAGATTGGAATAAATCGAAAACTTTATTAAATAACAATTTTATGCAAACATTATTTTAGCTCCACGGAAATTTTTTAAACATTGCCGTACAAATTGAAATAAGATGGTTATTTTAAGAGATCTTACAAATATTTAATAACTGAACATTTAATATTCCATTTAAAACTTATGATAGTTATTTTAATACGATGTTTCAAAAGATGCTATTTTAATATCGTTTCTATAATGAATTTCCCACGTGGCATTTTAAAAACAAAAATTTCAATTTCTCTCTGATATCATATGTATTAATTAATAGTGACTCGGTTTGTCCACAGATTTCTATGTATAAATAGATTCTTGTAAGACTTTTGCGACTATACAAAATTAATGTTATAAATTATGAAAGGCATTTATAAATCAATCAATAAATCGATTATTTGTAAGCAATTATATTACAAGCAATTATTTACATTTAGTATCTTAAAAGTGCAAGGTCCGTCGAACCGTCCGCAGTAACGAAATTTGGGAAAAGGAATATAACAAACGAGGAACAAATCCTGGGCTAAGAAAATTGGCATCCCTGAATAATACTAATAATAGCGGCGGGTCAAAGAAAATCATCTCGAGGCGGCAACTTTGTATGAAAAGTTTCTTCAATATAACGAATTATTGGATTTGCAGACTCGATGTAATCTCATCGGACATTTGGAGATATTTCTCCGTAAGTTACGAGGTTTTTGTAGTTCTTACGCACTTTTTGATTATGATACGTGCTAGTGATACTATTGTTTGACAACATCGAGCTTTGTGTATGATCGATGTCTGATAATTATGCCATTCACGAGTGATACTTAAGCCGAATGACTACATTCTTATAACAGATTATACAGAGACAGATATCAACGTGTTTTCATTTATTAGTTTTTTTAACTCTATTTATTTTTATTAATATGCATACTATCCTCACTACTATACGGATGCGATTTATCCACGTGGGCGAAACTGCAGGCGGAATACTAGATTAAATATACAGAATATTGTGTATATTTATTTTAGAATTGGAATAGAATCTGTAATGTCGCTTTTAATGTAACTGTATTTTAAGATTAATCTTCTTAAGTATAAAGTATAATTCATATTGACCGCCTCCTTGGTACAGTGGTTAATGCGTGAGCGTAGAACCGAGGGGTCCTGGGTTCAATTCCCGGTGGGGACGCACAAAAATGAGTGTCTCCGTCTGGCAGGACACAGAAGGCTGATCACCTACTTGTCCCTAAAGAAAATCGATCAGTGAAACGGATGTACATCATTTGCCCCATACCCCATTAGGGGACACGGGACTTCACTTTTTATAATTCATATCCCTCTTTAGTAATTTTTTTTCTTTCGTTAGTTTTCTATTGTCGTCCAAAGTTATATATGGTTAACTTCTATGACTCTCCACTATCTATGATCTCATATCATACTTAACAAAATGTAAAATAACATAATATGACGTTTCAAAGTAAGAGTCAAAAAGCAAGGGCGAATTACTAATAGGCTAATAATACCAGAATAAATAATATAAAGAAGAATATATTTTCATACTTCATTTAACCAATAAGTTAAGTAACAAGATTGATAATAAAATCAATATTTCAAACTGTATTCAGAAACACATTGCCATACCCTGACAATGGATATTCATATTCGTTCCAACGGGATTGCAAGATGCGAGAAATTTACATGCAAACGAAATATCTGAATTTTTGAATATATAGCTCAAAAGTATATGCTTGTTCTAACACGATCTAGTGCGGAATAAAGATGTATCTGAGGGGACATATTGAGATATTGCACCTGTAGGAAGTAGATATTCGAATCCGGATAGAGCCGGTCTCAACCGGCGCAAACTGGTTTATACCGGAGCTGAGTCGATTTATTTATTGCATGTGCACTTCGTGTTTGCCTGCTGCTGATTTGAATACGTTATAAGATTTCTGCACAGTTCCGTGGTTTATGTGGACTGCGCTCAGTTGTTATGGCGAATTTCTATTGATCGATTGGTGCATTACGAAATCATTCTAAAATTAACTCATTAAAAGTTAGAAAAATACCAACTATTTCAGAAGAGTTTCTTAAGTCTTCCTAATATTACCATACCATTTATAAGTTCCTGCATACTGTAATAGAGAATAGTTGATATATACCATATGTTAAGGGATAATTCCGTATTTGGACATCATATCATGAATTTGGGTCAATTATCCTGTATCCTTACGTTTGATATTGTTTTAACCCAACCAAAATGATTCTATATTATATAAATCAGACAAATGCTAGGAAGGTATTTTATGAGTTAGGACTTATGTATTGTACTTGTAATAACTATGATATTGGTGAAAGAGTCATAAAATTTTGCTAAGTTATAAAGCTCTCTATATTTTTTATTCATGTGTAGGTTAGTACAAACAATACAAATAATAACTAATGGGCACAACTGGATGACGTACAAATAATATGTTTTTCAATTGTAGTGATATATACGCTTATCCTATGCAATTATTGGCAAAATCCTACTAATAATATAAATGCGAAAGTTTGTAAGGATGTGTGTGTGTGTGTGTTTGTTGCTCTTTCACATAAAAACTACCGAACCGATTGCAATGAAATTTGGTACGTAGACAGCTGGTCAACTGGAATAACATATAGGCAACTCTTTATCACGATAATGCTACGGGATATGGACTTACGCGGGTGAAACCGCGGGGCGCAGCTAGTACTTCATAAAATTATTGTAAATGAATACATCTTATACATATAAATACATCTTCACTATCATTATACAGAGGAAAGATTTGTATGAATGCATGTTTGTAATGATTTTACCCAAAAAGTACTGGAGTGATATCATAAATTCTTTCATCATTAGAAAGCTACAAGTTCACTGAGTGACATAGGCTATATATGTACCACGTGCGAAGCAGGGTCGAACGGCTAGTAAATAAACAAATCATGACATGATACCGCGTTTAAGAGAAACAATTACAATTCTTCTTGTTATGATTTATGCTTTGGAGTTGCTCCAGTTAATATTGAAAAATTAATCCGCTAAGAGCGTTTTTCCTTTTAAGAAACAAGCTAATTTCAAAGAGAACAACGAAGATTTTTTTGTTTACTAATTAGTAAAGTTATCTTCCGAAAAATATAAAAGCACGGTGGAAATGTTAAGTGAAAATTACAATGATTTGCTTGTTTTATAATGTGCATTATGAAAAGATTTATTCATTTTGAATTTGTGCGAAATAAAGTCACTTAAAGTTCATTTATTTGGTTCCATTGTTGAAAGAAAATTTTCCATGCTTTATCACGATTCTCAAAGTTATTGTCTCGATGTAGTAATAATAAATCACTCTGACGATTGTCCTCACAACATTCGTATTTTACAAAAACTTTATATTATATCTATCTTAAACGCTTTTCCCATCAATGGATGATCGATAAACCCAAAAGTTCTACGTATAAAATGTTTAAAACACGTTTGAGATAAAATAGAAAATTAGTAGTAATTCTACATTTAAGCATGAGATTGCAACTATATATTTTTATATCTACACATACGTTAAGGGCACGGTAAATAAGGTTTCCTTGTATTAATATAATTGTATCGAACCGATATTTCTTATCAGTGAGATTACTGGTAAATCTCTTCTCATTACACATGAATAAATTTTCGAAAATAGCAATAGGTACTATTAGAAAATGATGAAAAAGTCTTTACGTATCTTAAAAAACAACGTTATATAATAAAACATTTACACCAAGACAATATAACAATAATGTCGCATACTATTCAACATAACGCAACTCTGCATTTTTAAAAGCCAATCTACACGTAATTTTTCCTTCAAATGCGTGACTATTTACGGGTATTTCACGAGAGCACCTCTGCGCTTTGAAGGGCAAAAAAGGGCGACCCGGCACTTAAGGTAGTTGTTAGGACAAGTCAAAGCCTAACGGCTTAGATAACTATGTCAATATGACAGTCATTTAAATTCCTAAGGATAGGAAGGCAGACAAGACGACTTGTTAAATACCATATTTTAAAATAGTCGAATCAAAAAATACAACAGCTTATTTCAATCGAGCCTACAAATTAAACTATTAATCTTACTAATATTATATATGCGAAATTTTTGTAAGGATGTGTGTGTGTATATACACAACTGGAATAACATGAAATTATTTAATGTATTGAGCACGTGTTAACTACGCACATGTTGCATTATATTATGCTGTCTACTAAGCTATTTCTTTTATTCTTATTCAAATAGGTTTAGTGATATCAGCGAAGAAGAAGAGGCAGACATACAGACAGAGGCTCTTTCGCTTTATAATATTATAATAGAGATTATTAGGGATTGCATTATCCTATCCTACTAATATTTATAAATGCGAAAGTTTGTAAGGATGTGTGTGTGTTTGTTGCTCTTTCATGCAAAAACTACTGAATCGATTGCAATGAAATTTGGTAGTACGTAGTATACGTAGACAGCTGGACAATTGGAATAACATATAGGCAACTTTTCATCCTGACATTCCTACGTGATACGAACTTACGCGTGTGAAACCGCGGGGCGCAGCTAGTTTATTATAAAATTATTTTACCACACCGCTTCATAAGCATCCAAAAATTTTATTATAACTCTCTGAGTTAGGTAAGTATAATAAAGCACCATCAGTCCTTCAATGATTTAATAAAAAAGCTAATTTGCGGTATATATTAATTTAAAATATTAATCTTCACCAAAATGTATATTCTATAAAAGCGACTGAGTGAAACAATTAAATCTAAAGCAATTTAGCTCACAACGCCTACTTTATTGAGGAAAATAATTTATTATCTGTAACGAGGTTGTAATATTGCTTTTTCTAACTTCTCTTAATAATAACAGTGGGTAATTAGGAAAAATCCAAAATTCAGTCTCTCAAGAGCACTTCTTCTCACATCTTATTTTATGAAGTATTTATTTTATCGTATATACTCTATATTCCTTTATAATAATACAAATAAAATATATAAACACAGAAGTTATAATCACACATACCATAATCGCCGATTTTTTGAACCGTTTTTTTCATGCGAATATCCAAGGAATAAATAATATAGGAAGCATTTAATATTTCGATGATGAAAAATATGCTCCATATAATACGAATATCTACAGCGCTGAGTCTCTAAACGCATCAATGCACGCAAAGTAACCGCTGGTATATGAAATGTGAGATGTTTTAAATGTTTATAAAAATCTTTTTTTTTTAATTATCTATTTGTTTGTGTAATCAATAAACATAACAATCATTTCACAAACACAAAGAAAATAAAAAAACTATAAGAACTAACTTCATAGATGTCACATCGCATTTATATATATATTAATATAATTATGTATTAATATTTTAATGTTGTTTGTTTGGATGTTTGTGCGTCAATCACGCTGAAACTACTGAACGGATGTAGATGAAATTTGGTATACAGACAGGGTATGAGGTGACTTGGATGATAGGATACTTTTTATCCCGATTAGATTGAGATAAAACAGGAAACTTGAGACCCGGGCGGAGTCGGGACGAGCGTCTAGTAGTAGATAATTAATTAACAGACAGAATTTTTAATTTGACATTTATGTCATTTAGGCTTTTATTATCCATGTGTTATTAAACAATACAGACTTCTAGAACGATTTTGCCTCAAACGAATTTTCATTTATTTATATTTAAAAAAGCAATTTGCCAGTTTGATGTAATAACTAACTACGATTGAAATAACAAAGAAACATAGCAATAAAATACTTATGCTATTTATTATTTTCACAGTCCTGGCACATGAAACCAACTGATATAATTATATCAGTTATAAAGAAAACCTTAGGTTATCTCATATTTGGTATTATTTTTTAGATAGTTATTGCGCATGTTATTGTCTGTAAATATATATTTATGTACGTCTATGTTAACGTATTATTTTTTATGTCTATATTGTTAACTTATTTATTATTTGTCGATTTTCAACCTGAAATAAGCCGTGGCTAGTTTGTAGTTGATTAAGATGTAAATACTAAACAGAATCATAAGAAAAAAATAAAAAATTTGTTTTTGCTTACCATCTATCCATCCAACGAGCAAAGACCCGCTCAGAATGAGAAGAAAGCCCAACGCGCCCATGTTCACAACGCTAAACACTCTTACACTAAAATAAAGTCACAATCCATTTCCATTACAGCACCCGACACCACATTTTGTCTCGGTGATCACCTGCAACAAGAAAATTTGTATTTAGACATCGTTTGCTGCGTTTGTCCGTATCAAGTAGAAATATCGTGATGAAAAGTTGCCTATGTGTTATTACAGTTGTCCAAGTATCTACGTACTAAATTTCATTGCAATCGGTTCAGTAGTTTTTGCGTGAAAGAGCAACAAACACACACACATTTTTAGAAACTTTCGCATTTATAATATTAGTAGGATAATGCATTATATCTATTATTACATTATAAAGCGAAAGAGCCTCTGTCTGTATATATCTGCCTCATCTTCTTCGCTGATACCATTAAACCTATTTGAATGAGATTTTGTACAGATATATTTTGTGACCTGAATGTGTTAGTTAGTTAACACGTGCTCAATACATTAAATAATTTCACCCGCGTCAATTTGTATCCCGTCGGAATATCGGGATAAAAAGTTGCCTATGTGTTATTACAGTTGTCCAGCGATCTACGTACTAAATTTCATTGCAATCGGTTCAATAGTTTTTGGGTGAAGAGTTACAAACACACACATCTAACACACAGGTCTTAAAAATTTGCTTCGTTCGATCCTATAATTTTGGCGGTACATAATATCGCCATAAAGAGTGTATACATTTTATGCATTCAATATTACATTTAATACCGTATCTTTTAGCATTTTAAATAACAAAATATACTTAAATAATGATATTGCATTCGTCGAGGAAAGACGTATAAACTCAGAAAATGTATGAAATACAAAATATCTTATTTCTAGTATAAAATTTAGTCCACAGAGAAGAAGTAGCAAATATAAAGTATATTAAACATCAAGTGAATGTACATTTGAATATAATGTATTAAATATTATGCATGTTGACATTCCAGTCAGGATAAATCATTAGTTATATTACGTATTATATTAGACAAACCAACAATATTACATAAAGAAGAAAAAGCTGTCATTTTATTACTTAGTATTCATATATAACAGACATGCAGTCCGCCTATAGCGGTATAGTCTAATTTAGAAGTTAGAATTTAAGTATTCTTATATTTAATTTCATAGCGTGAGCATGTTTGTGTCGCGAACCATACGATTTTCACCAGACAAATCCATGGTAAAAACCATTGGCAATAGTAAAAGTTATTAGAAATTATTTAAATCCATCAAGACAGACTAATACAAACATATTTAACGTTTAAAGACATTGATCTTATCACGGCATACAGTCGCTTAATAAGTAGTCTAAATTCTGAATATAACAAACATTCGGTATCAAAAAAATAATTGTCTTCAATATGAAAATGAAGGCGAAAAACACACACCCAAAATCGCGTATCTTAACAGCCATTACAATGCTATAATTGCCATTATAAAAAATCCTTAAAAACATGCATTTTACCCTTTCAACGGAATACTTATTAAAGTACACAAGCCAAGTTTACCCCACGTAATTGATGTCACGCAGCGCGGTGACGCGTTGCGCTGTGAATGATAGATAGAAAGACATTGTGAGCAAGTGATATTATGAGGAAATTGCGAGCTGAATGAAAAATCGCGGTACATTTTTCGCCTTTATATTATTCAGTTGTTTTTTATCTATTCTGAGATCGATCAGCTGGAGATGTGATAATGATGTATGAATGTTTTGGTATCAATATAGTATCGGCTTGTATCGCCATTCATATGATATTAGATTTGTTTATGACGGATTTTCTATTGGTAATTTAGTTTTTTAACTGCAATAAGCAACGAATTGCGAAAGTTACTGCGTATTGAATACCTGAACGAAATATTTAGAACGAAATTTTTTCAGCTTGCGCATCTATTTATCTATGTTAGTTACAATCAAGCTGAAATTACGGTCAGGAAATCTTTGATGAAAAATACTGAAACATCTCATTCCCATGGGAAATTCTTTTGACCACGCTGAGCCGGTGGTGGAGAGTAAGTATTGTATAAAATGATCATATGATAGCAGTGATGGCTCAGTAGTGAAGACCTCGGACTCAAAATTGATAAGTCGTGGGTTCGAGACCAGACAAGCGTGCAGTAATTAAATTGATTTTACAAATTATCTGCGCATTTGGATAACTTCATCACAGCTCGAAATGGTAAAAAACATCGAAAACCGGCATGTACAAGAATCAAAAGTTCGTCGACAGTTGACAACTGCCAATCATGGCCTGGACCGTCATGGGAGGCGTGCGTCCTAGCAGTGGGAACATATTTGGTGTAACGTCCGCCGTAAGTCCTTCGGGAATCTAGTATAGAGACACTGAGAATTCACTGGCTCACCACCACACCCAGTACTAACGCAGGCGCACGTCGATCCCCGACCACGTACGTTACACGACTGACCGACTGATCGACAACTACGCCATCTACTGGTGTACATAAACAATGTATATATCTATTTAATAGATACAAACCCTATATATGGGCTGATGATGATGATCATATGATACATGTTTTTTGTATATAGTTAACTGGTTCAAACCAATCCGCGCACGCCAATTAACTCTACAATACTCGATACTGAAATCAAACGCGTAACCATTACGTTTGCATGTTGAAACGTTTATAACAACCTGAATCCCAAGTAAACCTATCATTAATACTACAGTTACATCGGAGTCGCACGCAATCCCGTCGCTTTCATCGGATTATACTTCATTATAGCGAGGCCTATCGCAAACAACTTGCTTATATAACATACGATATCACACTTGAAGAGCCAACGAAGTCTACATTAATCTACACTAATGTTAAAAAGGATACATTTTGTTTTTGTATGCACATTTGTAATGGTTTCACACTAATGGTTGCTACGGTTTGGCAAAATTATGCGGATTCGAATCCCGCCTCGTGATTAAAAATTGTTCAATTCTGTAACAATTTCTCATGGTTATGAAGTATAATTTATTAGCAAACGGTAAATGAATTTAATTTTTAGTTTTTATAGCATTGAAATGCTTTATAAATGAGAAATTTTGAAAGAATAGAAAAAATTTGATCACGAAGCAGGATTCGAACCTGCGTTTTTTGCCTAACCGTAGCAAGTTTTCTATTCTTTCAAAATTTCTCAAACGGTAAATGAGTTACATCACATACTTTTTTTTTTAAATTGGAGAATGCTCATGCATACCCACGGCCCGGGGAAAGGCCGTGGATTATGTCGGACTCCCACAGCCTAGAGAAGCAATGGACCTACCGACTAAACTCCACTGTGATCCGTCCTCCCGCGCTATTCGCCGAGGTCGTGGGAACTCACATGAAATCATCCACTACTACATCACATACTTGATCCAACAATGCGCGTAACTGTGTTGGATTTCAGTAAACGTTATTTTTATTGCCATATTGCGTTATGCCATAAGTAAATATCATGTTATTGCATCAGAAACGCTACACAGGAACAACTAACGTGAATACACAAAACTTTATTAAAGCTGTTTACACATGTTTTAAAAATGATTGATACAGAAATATATTCTGCTAGCTGCACCCCACGGTTTCACCCACGTAAGTCCGTATCCCGTAGGAAAATCGGTATAAAAAGTTGCCTATATGTTTTTCCAGTTGTCCAGCTGTCTACGTACCAAATTTCATTGCAATCGGTTCAGTAGTTTTTGCGTGAAAGAGTAACACATACACACACACATCCTTACAAACTTTCGCATTTATAACATGTTAAAGATGCGGTTATATTAAACATGAACAAAGGTCATCATCGTAGGTTATTTTCATTGATTACCTGTTAATTTCTTATCCCCGTGGGGCTTTTCATATATTGCATATTGTTACACGTGCTAGAGCATTAATATAACACATAACAAAAGTACAATTGGCAGTGGTGGCTAAGTGGTGAGAACCTCGAACATAAAATCGATAAGTCGGGGTTCGAGACCAGGCGGGCGTGAAGGAAATAAATTGATTTTTCAATTTATCTGTGCATGTGGATAACATAATTACTGCTCAAACGGTGAAGGAAAACATCGTGAGGAAACCGACATGTCCAAGTATCTAAAGTTCGACGACATGTGACATCTGCCAACCCGCACTTGGCCAGCATGGTGGATTATGGCCTGAACCCTCATAGGTGGCATGTGTCCCAGCAGTGGGAACATATATAGGCTGATGTTGACAAAAGGCATAAAATATTAAGATTATTTGTGTTGGAATGCTACACAAAGGAGGCAGATTATTTATGAATTGTCTATTAGTTACTGACGTGCTATATACAGTGGCTGATTATTTAATAAATTTTTATTGTGTATAGTATAAACACCTACCATCGAGAATCCAGTATTGGAAGTTTTAGCGAGAAATAAGAACCACTTTTAACTTATTATATTTCAACATGCATACATTTACGCATAGTAATAGCTAGTAATTCAGATTGAAGTCTGTACTCGTTGTAAAGCACCACCAATTTTTATACAAATTCCCACTACCACTGATATAAGTTTTTAAGAAACTACCTTCAGTTTAACAGCACTGGTTCGAATCAAATCAATAACCATATTCATTAATTGTATAATTCAATATATTAATGTTACAATAGTTTATGATGTGGTTACTGTGCAGTTTAACAGTAGATACGTCACATAAATTCACGTTATTTTTCGTCCCACATTCAATATTTACTTAAAGGTAGCTACTATACGATAAGTTTGAGCTGCTTATAATAAGTCCAAAAGTTAATATCAATTTTCAAATTTCTGTTCTTTAACTCCACACCATAACGGATGAATGAAATAAGCTAATACTTTACGAAGAACAATAAACTCCATTCCAACAAATACATCATTTATGATTTACACAAAAATTCAGTATCCCATACTATTTCATTCATCTCAATCATTCGAATAACCCACTACTTAAGCCACTAATAATATTAAATATATTCAAATTCATTTTTGCCAAATATAGACCTCACTATGCAAATAAAATACTATCGTAACGGTTAAATAAACTCGCACCATTCACAAAGAACCACGTTTATACTAACCAAGTCGAAGTAATGACGTTATTAAGGAGCCCCGATCGACTAAACCAGCCCAGAACATTCGACAAAGAATCGATTCCATCCATCGTCAACAATAAGCCTCCCGATATTGTGTCTACACAATGCGACCCGGACATAAAATCGGATGTAAGCCGGTCATAATGTCCCGGAAAAGTTAATTAAATCGACCCGTTAACCGCTGCGATCACAGTCGGCTGCGATGCTTTTCAATTGACACGGGTTAGATTGACGGACAAGGAGTTTATGCAGGAGTAATAAAAACTGTCAAATGTCAACCGTTAACAGCGGTGGGCAATTAAATTAATTTTACGCTACGTCGGTTAACGCGCATATAAAACTTTATTTAAAAGGATTGAATTTTCTATGGTTATCTTCCAATTGAGAACTTAATATAAACAGTATTGTTATCTAAACATGCTGCGGAAACCATAAGCATAATATGACTAGATGTGGAAATATATTTTATGGAATTATATGATAATTTGATGCGATATACTTGATTCTCGTTTTTTTAAAGAGTAGGTAGTAAAATAAGAAAAAATAAAATTAAAAAATTAATATCCTGTAGGATTTATTTATTTCAATTTTAAAAACACACACCAGATCAAGAGAACATTGAGCATATTACAGATTACATAATTATTTTTGTGTTCAGATTTCAATCCAATAAAAAATGTGTACAATTATTATTTACATTATTAAACAGTTAACCATTTATAATTCCATTTTTTTTAATTCCTATCATGTTTAAATTTTATAATCTTAATAAGATGAATACCTACAACTATTCTAGTTAGAAAGAGAAGGTGGCACTTAACATATTATTCAATTATATTTCGAATTACTATAAAGTATAATAAAATACAACGCTACACTTAAAAAATTTAGATGCATTGCACAGAAACTCATCAGATTATAAGCGGGAAAGCATCGTCAAAGCATCACTACAAACCAAGTATTCCCTATTTGCATCTATGGATACCGAAGCATAACTCTTTCGGGACCAGCAAGTTATTGCTTCCCACGATTTGTTTATTGGATTATATCGTACAATTTTTATTGCAACGTCGCCATTTGCTTTGCTCATTTTAACGAATTACTATATTTGTGCACGTAGATAACGAGATAGTAGTGGTGATTACTAAAAAATTGTTGTAATAAAGCAATAAAATGTGTAGTAATTGGGTGCAATTATCAAAACATGAGTTGTTTAATAGTTAAGAACGTAATTAATTTTATTTCATGTACCTCTTATCTATACATATATATTCAGCAACTAAGTCAATTTGAATTTGAGATAATTTCGAAAGACAATATTTATAAACTTTCTAGAAGTAAAGCAATAATATACGCGTAGGACGTCGGATTGAGTTCATCGAATATTTGAAGAATATTGAAACCACACACTCTTATCTGAGACTGTGTTTTGTATTGTTTTCTGACAATATTGCCTTGTATATTGCATTGTCTTTAAATCATATTATTATAATGTAAATGACACGTTGACTTTTAAGTTGTAATATTACGCATATTTTTTATATCCAGTATACATATAAAATCTTTGAATGACTTTTGAAAATCCCTAATGATTTTGAATGTTCCCTGCATACTTTTTTCGCTATAAATATAACTGATCAAATACAAGCCGGAGATATAGCAGACTTGGCTCAGTAGTTAGAATCTAAGATTCCAATCGAAAAGTAGGAAAATCGAGACCAGACAGGCATAAAAAATAACTGTCAATTTATCCGCAGACAATCCACATAACTCCTACTCGAAACAGTGAAGGAAAACATCGTGAGGAAACCGGCATGTCGAAAGATAGACTCGAAAGTTCTACGACATCTGACATCTTTCCTGCACTTGGCCCACAGTATGCAATTTTGGCATATATGAGCTAATGATTATGATGATGATGAAATACATATATGAATATTAAGGTTTTAATAGTTTCCTGTCTATTAGTTTCGGTTAAACGAATTAATCTGTTTGCATATACTGCATGATATAGATAGAGACATATCTAATATATAAAATTCTCGTGTCACAGTTTTCGTTGCCATACTCCTCCGAAACGGCTTGACCGATTTTGATGAAATTTTTTGTGCTTATCCGGTGTCTATGAGAATCGGCCAACATCTATTTTTCATACCCCTAAATGATAAGAGTAAGGCAGAACAGCGTTTGCCGGGTGCAGCTAGTTATATATAACATGTCTTTGTTTCCATGATAATAACGTAGTATTATTTGATGTCATAATACAAATTAAGTTATTATGACATCATTCGTATGACTCTGAATTTGACATTAAAATACAAAGTGTAAAATGCAATATAAAGCAAATTACTTTACAAGAGGTTTTTCATCGTATAAAATGTCATGCTAATGTAATTAATAGTGTATTACAATGCTTTCCTTAAATTATAATGAAAAATAAATGGATTTATTTTTTTCTTTATTTTTATTAATACTCCACTATAATTCCTTGATAACTATGCATATATTTAAGTCTGTACATGTTCCCTGGTCAACATTTGATATTTAATTTCGTATGAAATGAGTGATTTCTTCAATATTCATTTTCGTTTTGATTTGGTGCCCAAAATAACTTCAAACAATTTAGTGTCATATTCTATAGGTAGGCGGCTTATCCAATGAATTGGTTTATTATCAAGATAAATAATTTATTCTTCTGAGCTTAAAAGAGATTAGACTCTAGACCAATATATATCCTTTATAAAGCATCTAGTATATTGCTTGCTTATTGCTTGTCATATAATTTAACATAGAGATAGTTATTACGTGTAAGGTGGCAACAATAAGAATTCAATCCAATTATGTTATTCCCATAATAATCAACTTATACAAAGAAATTGCTTAGCAATTACTCGGAGCGTATCCAAACACCCCTCATTAAGCCGTTAGCAGACCAGCACAAACGACTCTATTGCCCTATTGTTAAGGTTCAAAACGTTATACCCTATCAAATAAAAACGCTTACCTCATCACAAAAGAGACAATGGTAATGTGCCGACTAAAGAAGCTCCGCTCTTCAGTTGCGAGTGACCCCAGGCGTTGATAACTCTTTGTTCGACGAGACTGATGAACCCTTTTAGCTTACACGCTTTACATCCAATGACTTAATGATAGTTGACAGTTTTTTGTGATTGTTAGTCTCGGAAATATACTGAACTGAATAAATCGTGCACAGGAAGTTTTATAAGATCTTATTCAAGGTGAAATTGACATGGTTGCAAAGATCACCTAAGGAAAAGAGAGCACATAAGAACAAATTCCGTTTCAAGAACTGGGTCATGATCAGCCTATAATCCACCATACTGGTCAAGTACGAGTTGGCCGATGACACATGCCGTCCAACTTTTAAATGTTATTATACATGCCGGTTTCCTTAAGATGTTTTCATTCACCGTTTCGTGCAGTGGTGACGTAAAAATGTGTAGTTAAACTGAAGAATAATCTGAGGTCCTACCCACTGAGATAGGAACTAGTGCTCACCTGAAAAGACTGTATAGGATCTATATTATCAATGCAAATTTATGACTTCATAGACCCCAAAAACATCAGCATCAATTCAGTTAATATTCAACACGATACAAAAATCGCTTCAAATATTTCCATTTTTTCCCCTTTCTCGATGATCTGACATAATAACATAATAGATACACAAACAAAGAGCATCGTATTCATCGAATGGAACCAAATGATAATAATTATTATCAAAACCAAAAAATCACGTCAATCAGTTAAATATTCACGGAGTTATTGAGTAAAATATAAGAATATGATATACTGTACTTTTGAGATGTATTTGGAAACAAGATAAATGGCATATAAATAAGATCACATTATTTAGAAAGGTCTTTAAGGAATATAGTAAACATTACATTTTCATTGTATTGGTTACGCCATGTAGCTTGTAATTGCGATATTCTTTAATATTTTAAATGTGATTTATAACAATAACAGCGTTCGAAATATGCTTAAAATGATTTAATAAGAAAATGTTTACTTAACATGAAATTGAATTTTGTTGTCTTTGCTGAAAAATCGATTTACAAATTTCTTATAAAAATACAATATGTATCACTTTCCATATTTTAAATTTAAAATTTCACATAGTAAAGATTTCATCTTCTTTTCTGTACTGGCAAAGACTGATGTCAAAAGTTATGAATGTATTTTGACAATACTGTAATAAAATATTTTCTTTGAGCCATACAAAGTACAATGCCTCACAAAAATTTAAATTGCAAGCAAAACGAATCCCTTAATATATTCAAACCGTGTCTTCCCGAAACGGGAAGGCGACTCGTTCCAACAAAAACACTTCACTTTAGATAAAGAACTAAAATGTTGCATTTAAATCAATTTTTATGTTCCGTCCGAACTCGAACGTTTACAATCTTAGAGCGAGACCTTATCTCTAAAGTTTCTTATTCTCTTTCAAACAAGAGTCACTTAATCTGTCCAATAAAAGTTCAAGATGATGCTCGATAAAAAACATTATCGAAGCAATATTTCAAAGGCAATCGACTGAGTCATATCATTCTTGCTCCAGGCTGGATGTAATAGATTGGTTAGCATCGGAAAGATTTTAATTCCTCGTCAGTCAATGTACTTCTAGTATGGCCGAATATTTGATTTATTCAATTAATCGATCTCTATTATACATAATGCAAAAATTCAAAAGTATGTTAAATTTTTAATGTTCGTATAGAGAATACAACCGTGTATGCATGTAGCAACATAGTATGTCATAGATGTTTCTCTAAAAATATATCAAATGTGTCAATATAGAAGAATACGAATCTATAAATATGGTGTCTTCATAGGTAATAATAGCTCATTCTTCGGTTCTGGTTTCCAGAACTTCTTTGAAAGTCTAGCTAGAGCTAATACCATAATCCACCATTATTATTTCATTACCTAACATATACTAAAGGATTTATTATCATAATTTTCTTTTACCAACCGGAAACTTTGAATCCAGCGATTGTGCTGTCAATAACCTTCCTCTATATTTAAGCAATGTATAATTAGGTATGACAAAATAATAAATATGTTTTATACCCGAAAAGGGGTAAACGTTTATAAATTAGCCAAACCCTTCTATGGTTCATGTGCTTTTTAGTTTAAAACCCAAACTAGCTTATACAGTTTCAAGTGTTTCTTTATGGTTGAATGTCAGCTATTTTTAATATTGTATTACAAACTGAATCGAAAAAGGGAACAAGCATGCAGCTATCAACTGACAAGACAACTTATAATTGGAGGCGACCATGCATGTGAAATATTAATATTTACAAAAAAATGTATTGTGAAATACATTTTTTGTAAATTATATTCAACTGGAGGTATTGGTTCTTACAAAACGTTTTGTTTCATATTCAACAAATAAATATTGCAGACTTTTTAATGCGTGTGTATTTCGAGTCGAAATTCCGGCAGTTTCCCATGTAACCTGAGGCGATGATTGTATCTGACGGTATACCGAAACTGAAACATAATCAGCTGAAATGAAATGACTCGTATATTGGACGTGGGCGTAACTCCTTGTTAATTTAAATATTTTGGATTTCATCTCCTTGGAGGTATAATATACTACGAAAAATGATACCACCTACGTCAGAACGTCATTTGCTTTAGCTTTAACTGAGAGTTGTAATTTAGCATGGCAAATATACATAACTTCTTTTTACTCGTATATTTGCCATGCTAGATTACAACTAATTACCACGATATTTATTTCACGCTTAACAGTACATACTACAGGACAGCAATAAACTCGTAGCTTTAAACTGATTCTATAACTTCAGTCATTAAAATGAGTAGCATCCCCGAGGATAAAAACAAAGTTGCGAAATAACGTGCACGTTTATAGCTCCGTATAAACTAGGTGAATACGTTTTAGCTAGTCTAAGAATATACTGCATCAACCGTGCGCTCAAGTCTCACATAAAATTCTATTTGGCGAATGTACCGGCCTGTCAATTTAGTAGGAAATTTGTAACAACATGTCAAGTTCATACGATAGCAGGTACACGCTAGATCGCATCTGAAATTGCCGGAAAGATTTATGGCACGTCGTTTGTTAGTTTTGATTTGTTTCGTTGTAGTAAATTCGCGAGTTTAGTCCTGGCGCTGTGGATAGTTCGTGTTACATGTGCCAAAACCGTTGGCGGGAAATAGAAAGTTCCATTTTAATCTGACGTGTTTGTTTCGTTATTTGTGGCGAAAATAGAGACGTGATGCGATTTTAGATTGCAGCTCGCGAATTTCATATTTTTTTTCATTGTTTTCTTTGTTATATGTGTATTTGTTGCAACGTTGCGGCGGGTGGACATCTAATCTCATATGTATCATAGAAGGTTTTGTCTACTTAATCTATTAATGATCCTTGTTTTGATTGTTATTTGTATCCTTCGTCGAGACTTAACCTTCAAATATTTGAAACGTGGTTTGAAGCATTACATAATCATACGAAAACACATCTCATACACGAGAACACTAAATTCATAAGAGCATTGCATTATACAAACAGAATGACATTAACTTTTAATTAAAAATAGCTGAGCGAAAGCTTAAGCAATCCACAAATCCTAAATTAAACTTAATAATACAAACTGGAGCACTTAAAGCAAAAGTCAAAAGTCCACTTAAGCTGGCGCCGAGACTCCGCAGATAAACGTAGAGACATGAGCAATGGCGTCGAGTTTCACTTGATATATCGCTAGGTTTTTAACACAACAGACGCTGATATAATGAGCGCGGTTGGAGCATCATTGAATTGGTAATCGCTGGCCAGCTCGCTTTGTTTAACGCCCGTGGGGTTGCGTGCGAGCGCTTAATAATATGGTCTAGACCGTTGGGTAGATTTATTGTTATTAGTATCTTAACAAGAACATTTATCATTCATCATCATCAGGTCATTATCATTGTTTTTAGATTGTACACCACGTTTATCAAATGTGGGTTAGTGGAGTCACTTGTCGTCAAACTTTTTGCTTCTTGAACGTGTCAATTTCGTTTTGTTCAGCCGTTGCAACTGTAATGATGTGAATTATTATAAGAAACTTCTTCAATTATGTACTATTTTAGATAATAATGTCTGCCTAATATCTCCACCATTACGTAGGTATTAGAAAGTAGTATTAGAGTAATCAGATGAATCTTTAGTTCCTTGGTTTTATCACACGATGTAGTGTATATTGTGTGATAAAACGTTATTTAACGAATATTTTAAAGCTTCTCAGTATTCGTTTTAAAATGCTTTAACATAAAAATAAATTTATAATGCCCAATTTACATCAATGGATATCATAATCGAATCTGGAAGTCACGAAGTAAGCCTAAATTATATTCAACTTGAAACAATCTCGACACATTTTCACTTAAGGTATTTGAATATTCAACGTAAATTGGAGTTTAAAAATATAATTACCCACTCGACGGGATTTGAGACGCAGGTAGACAAATGATACTCGTGGACACTGACAAATAATTCTTGAAAACGGATTCATTTTTCATATTTCCAAGCGCAGCCAGAGTCTTAACGATGTTTTCAGCAGGAACTGACTTTCGTTTATTCCTGAGTGACCTAATGTTGTGATTTATATTGTAATTTTGCTACAAGCACCCCTTACCCAAATATTTTGGAAACTTGTTTATTCATTTATTTGTGAACTGCATACGCCAAACCTTATTTCAAAGTATATCACGCTGTACAATAATATCCATTTGCGATAAGTGCAATTGGAAAGATGACAATTTTAACAATACATTAACAGCCAGTCAGAACTTAAATATGATTTAACATTGATAGTGCCATAGTTATTATATAAGTATCTCTCAGTTTATTTTTTTAATGGTTAGGAATAACCATTCAAAATATAATCTTCATTATTAATAATTCAGTATTCAGTGCAGAATATATGTAAGTTTCAACAAATTATTGGAAACATCGCAGAGTTTTCTACTACACGTTAAAAACATGTTTTATACATATTATTTCATAAATTCTGCAATTCTTCTTGATATTTATCGCGGACGATCTCACTGCTGGCAAAATAAATGAGCTAACAACGTTGTTTGTTAGTTGAACGGAAGCAATAATTCCAAATTAGATCCTTTTTAATGGCAATTATCCATCTCTTTTCCTCTCACCCTTTCTCCTATCATTTGACTGCTACACTTAGTGAGTCAAATGGAGTCGACAAAGTTTTAATTAATTGTGCAAGCAACTTGAAGAAAATAGTTTTTTTTTTTCATACTCGTTCATAAATATTTATATACTCAGCTCCGTTATACGAACAAACTTGAAATAAGTTCTTTGGTGTTTTAATAAGAGTTCTTGGCTTTAAATATCTCAAACATAACTTCAATTTTAGTTATGTGGTTTTAGAATAATTAACATATAAAATGGGCACTTCTTACTCTTAAAATTAGTTGGTTACTTTAATATTTTTCACTTCAGTTACTACAAACTCTTTTGTGACAAATATATATGTAATATTACATATACCGATTTCAAAAGTGTTTCCTAAAGAAATTTAGTTGAATAAATAAATGTTTAGCTTAAATAACTGTCCTTCAAGATATAAAAAGTATTTACATATTAAGGATCCGCATTCCAATGCACTTGAATTCAAAATGCATGTGTCGAAACTCAATTGAAGTCTGTACCTTATGCTCATACACGTTTGAAATTAGCAATAAATCTCGGTTAGATAAGATATGCAATAGGCTACTTTTAAGAGCCTTGGAAGGCAGCCAGCCAGCTTAAACCTCAGGTAAGCCCCAGATAACATACCTTCATACACCTATTGTAGTTCCGTAATGCAATTCTCACTGTTACATTTTATAATATCAAATATTTCGTTGTAATTTTTATATCAAAATAGACTGCGAAGATCTATTACGACATGCATCTGAATTATTCCGAAATTTATAAATACCAATACCTGACGTTACATTAAAACTGTATGGAAACTGTTATTATATTTAAAAGTCTTACATACCTTTCGTATAACCTTTAATAAAGTTCTTGTAAAATAAACTTTTGCTATCTGTATGAAATTCAGTCTAAGAAACAAGATCCTAGGAATCGAGAAGCGTTTGTCGACAACTCCGTAACTCGGCGTGTTGAAGAATTGGATATTATTAGGTACCTGCGCTAACTGCTTACTATTTATTTCATTGCAAGATATTATTGAATAATGTATCGGTATTTTCTTTCTATTATTACTATGTTATGCAGCATTATATATACCAACTTTTACACATAAATAACATATCACTTTATTAGCTTAGTATTTTAAGTTGTGCGATTCCATCGCATATTTTAATGGGTACTCGTGCACAATTTAGGCCATATCGCAGCGGGGAAGGTTTTACCCAAGGTCGACATGTAAATAAAACTGTGTATCGTACGAAATCGGAGGAGCGGGGAACACGTATCCTTATACACATTCCTTACCAGTTCATTTCTTTATTCATTTTATTCCTAAAACTTCAAAAAGTTTTAAAATTCTTACGCCCCGCTCTGTCTCCCGTTCTGATATAAAAGGCCACTAAGTTCAATTAACATAATAAAATCCAGTATCATCTCAAGTAGCAAAATCATGTTGTAGAACATAATTCATTTTATTAAATGGAATTGTATTATGCATTTATTATCACCAAACCGTGGTCAAATGAAACTTTTTCCGGATGGAGGTAAGCTGATTACCGAAACGTCATGCGATTCCGTATTTCAGTAAATATTTAATTGGAATACGGTGTATTCGATTTTGTAATGGAGTTACGTAGTTTTTTATTTATTCAGTGTTAAAATTTGCTTATGCATTATTCAAACGTAAATGGTTCGCTTTTGTTATTTAAGGTTAGGCGTAATCTGATTTGTTAAATGCCTTCTACATTTTTAAAATGTTAAAATGGTTCTATTAATGAATGAGTGTTTTTAAGAAAAGGCCTTACCTGACTGTAAATTTTACTAGCTGTGCATTCAGTTTCGTTTATGTTTGAGAAATTTATCCATCGTGATGTTAATACAAACACAAGTTTATTAGAGTTATAAATAAACAATAAATACACATACCTATAGATTGTTAAATCATGGTTATCCTTTGTATCCTCTCACAGGAGGCCTATATCGTTTCAGTAGCAAATTTAGCCTATTGATAATGATGATCCTTATTTTGTATGAGTGAATAAAAATAATGGAAAAAGAAACCTGAGTATTTATATTGAAAATAATATATTGTTTGGAGTATTTTCATGAATCTCTTGTCCATAAATAAAGCATAAACGAACAAACAAAAAGACAGAGATAAATATGCTTTTGCATACAATGAAAGAATAACAATTTTCATAATTACAGCTACACCAAATTTATATAAGACCATACGAGAGGTACCAGCTTTCAAATAAAATAGAAGCATCAAAATCTGTGCACCAAGTAGAAAGTTGTAAAAATCTGTCTGTTTTTTTGAAGCCGGTTGATATAATAGACAAGCGTGAAAATATTTAGTCATTACATATATTATCGAAACAACTCTTAGAATTGTGTAATTATATTGGTTTAAAACAAATGAAATAAGCTAAACAAAACTGTTAACACCTTACAAGTTTAATTGCAGTTCCGTCAAGAAGTCATAATACATAAATTATAAACTTCGCTAATTCGTTTCTTAAAACAAACCTTAACCAGTCAAGGCAAAGTAAAATTATACGAATTTTCAATTACGCCCGAATGAAATATTTAAACGAAATCAGTAGTTATAGCGGAAAAATAAATATAGCGTACAATGAATAATTTACTGATATTTACTTTAATGAATTATTATAATTGGTGAAGCGTGTTGGCATGATTTAAATCTCATAATCGACTCACAATATTCAGTATGCTAATTACAGATTATAGGCTGTTTTAACTTCGTTTGCTCAATAACTTCTAGAAGTAGTAGTAGCAGTAGTAATAGTGGTGTTGTTGTTGTAGTTTTAAGTAGTATATTTAGCGCCAAGGACTATCTGTTTATGAATACATGTATACTATATATATATATATATATATACATATATTACGTACTATATAAACACTTACAACTATACATTGTATTGTTATTTCATAGACTTGCATTAAGATATTAAGATATCAAACTCCCCTTTATTTCGTTTGTTTGCTTCATAAAAAAGAAAATAATAATTATATTCTTGAATTATGTAGGTATATCCAAGTTGAAACAGGGGCGGAAAGCTTAATATCTGTGTGTACGTCATAAATCACAAAAGTTTCCCAAAGACCTAAAACTCTGCCCATTCAATTTTACATATCCCCTAACACTGACCCTACGGCCGCTCGCCCGCGATAACTGACGAAATAAGGAAACAGAACTACCTCCGATCATATCACGACCATCTTCACCAATATACTATTAGTGGACATATCCAAGCGAAAACAGCCCCAAACACAAAGCGATACAGATCAAAATATCGTACCACCCTTCATCGTTTAAATCTAAGATAAGTTTGGATAGAGTTTTAGGTCAAAGGATAGAGTATATTACGTACTAGTAAGTGCTCTTGTATTTGACTCGATTGGGATTACGTATCGAAGGAATCGCTATCGGGGCGATTATCGATTCAATCAGATGAACAAATACTGCATGGAGTTAAGTTTGGGGATTGGTAATTGAATTCGAAATGTGTTACGTAATAGCACTCGGTTTTAAGATAAGGTTTAAACTTTGGCTATACATATAAATTATTGTTGCTTCTCAATTTCTGATATAATATTATATGCGGCATGGACATAACCAAATTATTTTCTATAGATTATTGTGAGTCGAAAACGATTATAGAATAAAATTGGTTATAGAATAAAGATAATAAAATAATATAAGAAAATTAATTCATATGCTCTCAAAGAAAACAAAAAAAAAATAAAGTAAAGAGAAAGTACATTTTTAATCCTAGCGATCCTTATGAGGATAATAAAATAAGCTCATGAAATTCTATTGTTGTCGGTTCTTCATAAGTTTGAATTAAATCTTTTCGTTTAACGTGGGCCAAGACCGAGTGTAAGTGAGTCGGTTACAAACACACAATTAAAGAATTTATTCATAAAATTATAAATAATATATTCAACATACGACAGTATTAAGGAAATATCAAATCTGTTTTCAACACTAGAGATAATGTAATCCTACTATCCTACTAATATTATAAATGCGAAAGTTTGTAAGCATGTGTGTGTGTTGATGTGTATTCTATGTGGGAGTTGAACATGCTTCGGTAGCAAATGGGGCCGAAGCGTGTTCAACTCACACCAGAGTAAGTACCATTTCCAGAAGTATCCCACAGAAAATCGATTTTAAATAATAACATTTCAATGCTTCTGTTTTCGTATGACGAGTATTATATATACGTATATGAGCACCGGATACCTGTATACTTTCCTTTCAATATATTTTCTTTATTTCCCCTCATCGACCTTTTTTTTAACTTTGGAGGATCTGCAAATGATCATAATTGGCAGTGGATGCTTGACAACTATTTGGCAACTAGCTTCTATGCTGACGCTATCATAAAAACAAAAAAGAAACTTTATAAAAATTTCATTCTTATTAACAATTGTGAAGTAGATTAATATGATATTAAACATCTGTTATCTGAACTACAAACAATATTTAGCACAGATATAAATCACGTTTACTCGAAGTTCTGATGTTAGTTTAGTTTGGCCTAGATATAAAACCAAGACTTAAGTTCAGTTACTTGAGTTTTAATTATATTGCATCCAGGGAAACGTGTTTAAAGGAAGTTTTAATAATATAATATTTATGCCCTTGGAAAAGAGTTGTTTTACTTTGATCCTTACAATTTTGTTCCTAAACACTACGGTGAGAAAACTTACTTTAAATATTATTTTTACAAGGTTTATAAAATATTACTAATCAGCATTGTATATAGGCGTTTCTTTGCTCGATAATCAGTAGAATAAAGGAACAATAATTATTAATATAGTTCAAATATACGCTTTGACGATGGAATCAATTAAATTATCTACCTTGCTCTTATACAGAGAAAGGATATAATTTAATCCTAGTAATCCCAATCAAGATACGCTCATGAAACTATTCTATTTTCACTGATTCTAATAAGTGTACAGAATTTGAAATAAATCGTTTAAAGTGGATCAAAATGAAGTGTGAAGGTATAGGTTACTTACAATACAGGAGATAATAAAAGAGAGAGAGAAGTGAGCAAGCTAATAAAGGTCAACTATTACGTTTTGGTTAAAACAAAAAAGACTTTCAATACTTTTATGGAAATTACTTGAACTTGCAATCGTAATATGAGATAATACAATAATACCGAAATTCAGAGCCCTTCATTTTTCATTTGATGCAAATGAAGAGATTTGAATGATATTATCCATAAACGTGTTCGTTCACGGAGAAAACCTTAAAATGTTTTATCTCCATACAAAGATGGATATACCTTGCAATATGACATAAAGCGTACCGATAACTTTATTACTGCTATGAAAGTTGATGGGAAATGAAAATTTAATGTCATTATTATTCATTTAATATCTCTTGAATGGACACGTTTTACTGTGGCTTTCATGTCACAGAACATGCTCGCCATTAATGTTTAATGTAATTGTCGAAAATGATATGAAAATGAACGTCAATCCCCATTTAAATTGCGTGTTTGTCCAATTAAAAAGGAATTTGCATAATTTTTCACTGGTTCCGCTTGTCTATGGGATTTTACGGTTGATGTTATTGGATGCTGTGAATTGAATTCCATTTTGGTATGTAAATTGCTAATTTAAGATGTTTATTTTTATAGAATAAATTTTAACTAAGAGGGATTTGAGATTGGACCTTACTAGCGATCCGCCTTGGCTTCGCCCGTGTTTAATTTATTATTACGCCTATTTATTATTATTTATATATAGCCTGCATTCAAGAATATCTCAGGGATTACTACGAGAACCCGCCCTGCAGCTTATGTATGATCCAACAAGTTTTCTTATTTTAATAATAGTAATAAAAAAAGACCACGAATAGTTAAATTGTACAAGATGAAGTTTATATATCCCTAACAATCTTCAAGAGTAAGAAATAATAAATTTACTGAGTATCCGGAACTTATTGTTTTTATGCCCTTATTACGTAAAAAATAATAAAGTAAGAGATGCACTTTTTTTCTTATTAGATGAATTCTTAAAACTCTATGTTTACAGTGTACACCCTCTAACTATCCGTCTTTTCTTATTATTATGTTTTCAAAGGCACAATGTCCACATTAGCGGAGCGGTATATGCCGGTTGAGCGATACTAGCATAAACATAGATTTTAAGAAAAAAGTCCAACGAGAAAGTTACATCGACTTGTTGATTAAGTATTTCTCCGTAATCAGTGTTTGCAAAACTATACCAATATCATTGTGCATTATACACAGTCAAAGAGACACCCTATTTAGAGAGAACTTTTATATCCGCAATGTCAAATTATAAAAGGTTCTCATTTGACATTTAAAGTCTACTCTACTAACTCGATTTGATAAAGTGACATAGTTAATAAAAATTAAAAACTTTTTAACGGATTTTAAACGCGATTTATTCATTATATTATTAACCTGACGTTTCGAACACTTGTTTCTCGAGTCTCCCGTGTTATATAATAAATCGCGTTTAAAATCCGTTAAAAAGTTTTTAATTTCTAAATAGTTAATAAAAAATTATATATCGACCAATCCTTTACAATCACTTCTTACAACTTTCTCATCTCTATAATCCTTTACAACAACATTTTAATTATATTTATAAGTCGCATCGTGATCGGTCAAAGCTCCTAATTAAGAAATATTCGCATCTCGAACACAAATAAAGCGGTAAATCAGACGGAAAGGCATTAGCAAGACGAGGGTAAATCTGTTTTTAACGAAAGTAAGTTAAAAGCAATAAATTTTACATTGCTTCAACGTTTGTTTACACTCTATTCGAAATACATGACGCCTCCTTGGTACAGTGGTAAACGCGTGAGCGTAGAACCGAGGGGTCCTGGGTTCGATTCCCGGTGGGGACAATAAAAAAAAATGTCTCGGTCTGGCAGGACACAGAAGGCTGATCAACTACTTGTCCATAAAGAAAATCGATCAGTGAAACAGATGTATATCATCTGCCCCATACCCCAGTAGGGGACACGGGACTTCACTTTATTCGAAATACATGCGTTTATTTTGATGATTTGAAAATATATTAGCGTTACAAGAAAAATGTACTTTTCATGAATCTCCCCAGGCAAAACGCAAAATTTATTAATATTTTAACACACAAAAGGCAAGCAAATACCATAAAATATATAAATGTTAACTGAATTCCTTTTAAAACAATTGTCCACTACTTTATAGTAAGTATTCTTTATAGCAAATAACATTGAAAATCAGAACGCAAAGTCCTTAAAACCTGCTGAGTGCTTAATGGAACTATTTACTCGTTTATCCATTCACTGTACTTGGCTTTCAAAGAAAAACCCTTTTTAATCCCGCATTTTTTGTCGCATGTAGATAATTTTTATATCAGATAATTTTTATAATAGAAGTAATATTAAATGATAGATACACCTACCTATATACGTAACTCTTCCTATAATGGATTTTAAAATGACGCAAATGTTTAAAATGTAATTCATTAAAATAACAAAGAAGAATGCCGTTGGTATTTTTTTAACAATTAAACCATATCATCATCATCAGCCCATATATGTTCCCACCGCTGGGACACAGGCATCCTATGAGGGTTCAGGCCATAATCCATCACGCTAGCCAAGTGCGGGTTGGCAGATGTCACATGTCGTCGAACTTTTGATTCGAGGACATGCCGGTTTCCTCACGATTAAACCACATGATATGATAAAATTTCAATCTAACAAAGTTTAATAGAGAAACTATCAGTCTCATTAAAATATATGAAAACAAATATAAAACGCCTTTAATAATTTAATTCAACACGATATAAAACTAGAAAGAGCATCCACGCAATAGAATTAAAAAAAAACATTTAACTCGTAAAGAATAATAGGATAATCCCATTTGCACTCAGTGAAGAAACAATATTAAAATCAAATAAAAGCAGAAAACGACTTCTCTAGGGATCTTTATATTTAGCGTAACGGAAAAAATAAGGAACAGTATTACCTCAAGCGCGCTTTTATACAATTAAATTAATGTTGGGATCTCCGAGGGCCTAATTAGCGGCCACTAGTTTTGCATTAACATTTCATTAAGTCTCCCCAGGAGAAATGAGCGCTATTAACATGGGTATAAGATATACAGTGGCGTGTATATTATGTTGAAGGAAATTGCGGGACGCCTTTGTAGGTATAATTATAAAAGGCGACAATCTCAGCTGTTTTAAATGTTCATGGTGATATGCTAGCTATATGGGATAATGTGATTACATATATAAATGTGGAATTATTCGAAGACAACTATTATATCTTGGATTTTGAAATACACGCAAGAATATAATGGTAGCAATAAATAAATACACATAATAGACACTCGAAAAATGAAATAATATGTAGGGTGACCTACCCAGATGTAGGGCTGGTTTGCTAGTGTTAGAGGGACTTACGCTACCACACAAATCACACTAATATTATAAAAGTGAAAGTTTGTTTGTTTGGATGTTTGTCCGTCAATCACACTGAAACTTTTAAAGGGATTTAGATGAGATTTGGTATACAGACAGGGTATGAGCTGACTTGGCTGATAGGTTTTTTATCCCGATTAAATTGTCCCTTGGGATAAAACAGGAATCTTGATCCGAGTGGAGCCAGGACGAACGACTTGTGTTGAAATAAAAGAATTAAAGAATCTACACTAGATATTTTATGGTTATTGTTGTATTATCTATACTAATATTATAAAGCTGAAGAGTTTGTTTGTTTGTTTGCATGCACTAATCTCAGGAACTACTGGTCAGATTTGAAAAATTCTTTCAATGTTAGCCCATAGATAGCCTATTTATTGAGGAAGGCTATAGGCTATAAAATTACCACGGGCGAATCCGGTGCGGACCGCTAGTTTTAAATAAACGGTAAATTATAATTATGTTATACAAATGTACATGTTAACTGTTAAGCGTGTTTGGACTGCGATATTTTATGGTACTCTCTATGTCACATAGTCGGTGGACTAGTACGTAGGGAAGTCCCATCCTTTACATTTCTTATAATTGTTTTGCATAATAAGATATTTACACTTGTAATGCGTGAACAATTGCCCAAATATATGTTTTTTCTAAATAAAGTGTTCATTTTATTTATAAACAATATTTTGTAAACCAATTTTAAGAAAAATCAAAGCAAAATCATATTTAAGCAAAATTCTATACCGTTACCGAACATTTTAGGAAGCGTGAAGCCTCGTTTTCGTTAATGAATATTTTACAAATTTCCTTCTCTAATTTCTTACAATACAAATGCTTAATTAAAAAAGCTTAAAAACTACAAGAAGAAAGCTTTGTTTTTTTATTTGATGTGAAATTATTGGCACGGTGGCGGGATCGAACAACGTAGGATATATGTATATATTTTCTTGTGTTTGATTTTACGCGAGTATTATACATTTAGAAATTAAAAACTTTTTAACGAATTTTAAACGCGATTTATTCATTGGTGGTCACGGGGAGACTGACGCTCGCTGTAAAGTGTTCGAAACGTCGGGTTAATAATATAATCAATAAATCGCGTTTAAAATCCGTTAAAAAGTTTTTAATTTCTAAAAGAAAAAGGTATGTTTAGAATTAATACACCCAGTCTCGTGATGTAATTCCTATTAGCCACCGCTCTCACTGTTCGTGTTTGAGCACACTTGATAGTCTATTGTTTCACACACATAAGCATCTTTTTTTTAAATTAATGATAAATGAGATGATACATTCAGCATCAAGCTGCAGAAAAACTGCGAAAACACTTATTTAAATGGCTAAAAACTACTTTTACTACTGATTTTAGTTACGTTATTATAATAATGTTAGCAAGGACACAAATTCCGTTTTTATTGTATGTTATGTTGGCAGTAGAATAGTGTTGAAATGTATTATTAATTGAATGAAACTTTTACTGAAGGCAAATGCTGATTGAAAGAGTTTTCAAGCAGCAATGAAATAAATTACAAAAAAACTGAATTTTACATATACCTACATCTTAATCAGACAAAACATAACATTCAAGAAACGAAATCCAAATAGAATTCATTTCTCACTCTTCACTTTTACTTCTTCATGGGGCAAAATAAGCTACCAAAACTATTATATACCAAAACTCTTTTGTATAGCAACAAAATTACTTTTATAATTTAAAATGGAATTCTGTAATGCACTTAGGATTTATAACAAAATCTATTAAATATATTTAATAACATCAGATCTTATTGTGATACAGCGTGTAATAAATAGGAAAATAAAAACAAAACCAAACAATAAACAAGCACTTGCAACTGCGCGTTTAATCCAGATCATCTTTACAATAGATTTATGACAGAAAAATAGAATTCACAGTAAGTTGCATTAACCCTTGTTATCACTGGATGAGATGCACCCACGACACTAACTTATTCTGCTTAAACAACAGACAATGGATCTCCCAGGACACAAAAGGAGTTTCACGTTGAACAAAACAAATGCCCTTTGTGACTTTATGAATTGTCGAGTCTGCTGCTTCGGACTCTGTGTTAACTGTAGCTAGATTAAGCTATTGTACTGACTATCGGAGTTATTATAATGTTTAATCGGTCGAATATTATTAAAAAACTGTGTTTTTGTGAATATGTTTTGTTTGGATTTATAAGATAGTCTATCTGCAAATTGATGAATGATAGCTTGTTGTCTTGTCTTGTTTAATATGTTAAATATAACAAATATGTATATATAACGGAAGCTCATTTCCTTTTCTTCCCCCTTCCCAGTCGATTCCTATCGATTTCTATTCAGATTGTAATACAGTACTTTCAAAATTTTGCGAGCTTCAATATATATATATATATATATATATATATATATATATATATATATATATATATATATATATATATATATATATATATATATATATATATATATATATATATATATATATATATATATATATATACATACATAGAAATAATCTAATTTTCAATTAGTTATTGTTTAATGTTTTTCAATTGAAACATACAGTTGTATTTTATCAAAGGTGTTAGCGTTTCCCCTTTTCAAACCAATTTATATATTTAGTTCACTGCTTTATTTGTAAATAAATGTTAAGACTATTTCAACTGTTGAAGTAGCTGATAAAATCGTAAGACTTTTACGCGACCACTAGATCACTAGATATGCATATAATTTTATCAGAAATATTAAACACTAAAAGTTTTTCGGATAACATTTCTAGAACTAATTTATTCTTAACTCATTTTGCTCTATTTGAAATGGATGAATCTTTCATCTAAAACCAACCGATTCTAAACACCACTTTAAGCGAAAAAGCTAAACAAACATGCCTCAGGATCGACATGAAGCCAAGAGGGAGACAGACGGACCCTTCGCATTTGTAATTAGTACGGATCGTAGTTCATTTATAATTAAAAACGTTTTACATACAAAATGGTGACTACGCTTCTTTGCAAACAAAAATATATTAAATGCGTCATAAGCTCACGAACATATATATACGCCTATATGCTTGGCACTTATTACTGAAAATCTCTTTTATAGTAAGAAACGAATGCTTGCACACTATATAGTTTTATAAACTCTCATTTGCAATTTCAATACACACAATACAAATATCATCTACACTAATATTATAAAGAGGAAAACTTTGTTTGTTTGGTTGTAATGAAGAGGCTCAAAAACTACTGGACCGATTTTAAAAATTCTTTCACCATTCGAAAGCTACATTATCCACGAGTAACATAGACTATATATGTACCACGGGCGAAGCCGGGGCGAACATCTAGTTTTTGTATAAAACTCTTGCCCAAACCTCTAGTGGATTAAACTTCGTTACTAAAACAGTTAGTTGCAACAATCAATGGTGGATGTAGGATGGAATAGCAGAATTGAACTGATAGGCAGATAATAGATTGGGATTTGCAATTTAATTTCACACAGATTCTTGACTACACCAACTGGTTCTAAGATAATTCGATTATAAAATACTGGAAATGTTTAATCCGATTTCTTTGGAAGATCTGCGTCAGTTGCTTGAATCATGGAAGCCTTAAATTAGATTATTTCGGAATTGCCAGACCATGAAATTAATTGAATAATTGTGGGTTTACAATCGACAGAAAGTCTGTGTCGTTGTCCATGACACTGATATTCTGCCAACTAGTAAAAAACTAAAACTAAAAAAACTTATACAGAGCAAAGACTTTTTCTAAGAATATAGTTGACAGTTCCTTAGTATGTGTAAGTTTCTGTTCGTTTGTTTATGTTCATATGTTTCTATATATGCTGTAAATTTGTTTTCTTTTTGTTATTTTAGGGTGTAATGGTGATCGTTTTTATCTTTCTCTATTTTAAACAATATTCAAAATTGTGAGAAACCCCTCATTCTCCCCTCATTCATTACAATTACATTGCGGGAAAATAAATGAATTACATCGATGCTAAAATTTATTAATCTAGTGTGTTTAATTCGTTCAAAAACGCGACTTATTTATTACATTATTTTAATTTTTATGGGATACGGTACAATCTACATTACATATAAATCGTTTTACAAGCACTATTTGCTTTCCGCAGGCGGTGACGCCCGCATAGGCAGTGAAAATTCTCATTGGCTCACAGTCTAACCTCCAAACTATCATCAGATAAAAACGTCATCAAACAAAATTGCTCTAATGCAACGTAATAGAGAAATTAACAAAAAACAAATATACTTTTACATTCATTCTTAGTACTAACATATGGAAAGAAACAAAAAGAAGACGAAGATATGTGAAAAAGTGTTAATATGTATGTATGTTTAATTAAATTCACGTTGTGTATTATAAATACAAACATTCACCACTCTATTCTATTATCCTTTAAATGTTGACTTGAACTGAAAAATCCAAGAAATTGTAGGTCACCATTATTTCTTTAATAATCTACAATAAATAAAACGAACGTTTTAAATTGTCTTAAATATTTATTTCATGATCTGATTTATCAACTGATTGCGTTCAAGGTGTTCGAGAAATTTCCAAGAGAATTCCACCATTAAACGTTAAAGCGAGATGGCACAAAGGCTCCTTTGTAAACAGAGCGACAAAATGACTGTCTCAAATGTTGAATATCATGTATCAAAGAAAATTGTTTATTACTAGACTATTTAAGGATCATGCTACGCACAAAGATGATATCCGGAAAGGAATAACTATTTCAGTTTATCTACAAACGGTTCCACATAACGGTTGTTAGGTTAGGTTGTCCACCAATGTACAATTGCTATTAATAACCTGCCTGCCATCCTTTTCATTCGCATTAATGATTGTATTTTCTTTCTCACTTGCAAACTAATTTCAGAGCTGTTACGTAAAATGTTGAAAACAATAATGGTATAGGTGTCGATATTAAAAATTATCTATGTATCGTGTATACACTAATGTGATGGCGGTGCGAGGGTCTAAATGCATGGAATCTATAGCCAATGAGCTCATTTTCAACGAATAACATTTACAAATCTGGGCTTATAATTATAGTTCTCAAAAGATCTGATAATATCATTAATAATTTACGACAAGACAATGTTAAAAACAAAAGTAAATTAATTAAAAACTCTAAAGAATAAACCTTTTAAAATGTGAAAAAGACACAATTTGGCGCTAATCTTGCGTATCACTCATTCACACAATTCACAGAAATTAAAACCGTCTCAGAACCTAAATTTCAATATACTATTTTTGAGTTAGGATATCCCGAAGAAATATTTACATACAAACCTAGATATATTAATAAAATTGCCTTCAACTTGCAATGTATAAACAATAAAAAATGTACAACTAATAATCACATGTTGACTAAACTTGGTTGCGTATTTTTTACTTAATGTGTGCTCAGGTGAACGACCCTTAAGCTCTTCCAACTCTATTCATATTAGACTATGCCTGCACAGCTCAGCGATGATACACCCACATAAAAGTGTACCTCTTTAGGCTTGAATTATTAACAATGTATTAATTTATTTAATAACTAGCTTCGTGGTATGACTCAGGTGAAAAACCTATATTTTCGGTAAGTATTCTGACAATAAAAACAAGTATGTATATTCAATGAAAGCATTGTTTTCATGATAAAACGTACAAACATATAAAAAGTCTAAAAACTGTTTTTTCGCATCTGTTACTATAAGAATTCTTCACTCGTATAGACATCTTACCTTTTATTGAATCTAAATATCATAAAACAAAGATTACAAAAATATTAAATAAAATACTAAAACATTAAAACTTTTTTTGCTGTATTCATAAAATATTTTTATGCATACTGTTTCCTAAGAACCAAATATACTAAAAGTGCAATTTATTCAGAATCTAACATTTACAATTGCAAATGGATGTAAGGCCGATAGCTTAAATTTAAACTTATTTAAAATGAGTCGTTACTCCACCGCTTACTTTATCTGACTTGACCGATTTATGTTAATACCAACTTACATGCGGTTTAAAAAGAAATCTAGCCTTATTCATTCGAAAAGTAGCTCAAGCATAATCCCGGAAGTGGACTTTTAAATGAATATTTAAAAAGTTGAAAGGGATAGATTATATTTAAATTGTGTCTTCTTTTTTAAAATGCATGTTCGGTTTTTGTTCAACTATTTTCAAGCATAGATTTTATATGGAGTTACTTTTACTACGATAGCCCGAAGCTGCACTTGGTTGGTACCGGATATAAAATAAGCTGTTTGTTCATCATCAAGGATTAAAATCTTTCTCGATACCAAGTTTCATACAAATCCAATACTACGTGAGAGTCTGTTATGCGTGAAAGTGTAACAAATATCCCTCCATCCGTACACACTTTCGCGTTCTAATATAAGTGGGATGTGACCAAGTATTTCCTGTGAAGTCTCATGTCTTCTTGTGAGATTGGGATCGATTTTCCTTAATGTGGGTAAAAATATAGCCAATGATACTTGGATGATATACCGTGCCATAACTGTTTTAGTAAGACGCCGCTCATATATAAATACCGCGGCTAAAATATCAAGAAAACTACAAAACGTATATATATACGTATATATACGCTTTTAACATAGTCTTAAAACTTAATAATTATATATCTAAACTACACTACAACACCAATGCACACTCGGGATATATTTAAAAATAAATTTTCTATATCCTTATATACATTTAGTTCTACTTTCCTCACCTTCCAAAAATATGTAGTGGAGAAATCTTTAAAATCAAAAAAGAAAGAATGCGACGGTCTCACACAGACGAGTCGTCTGCGTTGAAGCAAGCACCACAAAGAGAAGTCGTTACTCGTTGGCAAAGTAAGTCAAGTGTAATTGTGACTTTATATGTCAGCAACATGCACTTTTCGTGTAATTGGTGGATTTATTTTGTAAAGCATGTGAATGGATTTTTAAAAACACGCCGGAGCGCCGGATGATACTTTTGAATGAATGAGGGACAAGTTTACATTCAGAAAGTTTACACCGAATACGCAGATATATGCCGAGTTAGACATATTATGAACCTTATATGTTAATGTACATAATATAATATAAAAGTTCTTTTTACCTAAACCATAACGCCTACATTCGGCCCACATTCAATGAAAAGGCATAAAAATTTACATTTTAAAACACTCAAAAATGAGGGATCCAAAAATATTTGAAAAGTCGAGTGTATAGTCCAATCAATCTTCTTTTTTCACCCTTCATTCTGACACAATACCATTACATTATAATTATTTTTAATTATAACTTGCTCACTTCCCTGGAAATTCTAAAGAGGGTAATGAAAAGGTTTTCAAACAATGAAGACTTATCCATTGTAAATTTTAATTTTGTCCCGATAAAATAACAAATTTCCGTTTTATGTCATGTGCTTGGAAAAATTTCAAATATTCACATATTGTATATTGATAAATTTTCAATGGAATGCCTGTCGCACACAATATTTCCGGATTAACGATATTCCATTCATCACAGTGATCTAAATATGCTCACACCCATGGTACCCCTTTTTTTTTAATTACGTTGTCTTCATATTAAAAAATGAGGTTGACTTTCTCGCTAAATTGCAGATAGTAAAATGTATTTAACTTCCACAATATCTTATAAATATTATAAGAAATTAAAAGCAATATATGTATTATATAGATTATACTGTCCAAATATTTGATTGGAAGATATTTATAAACAAAGTATACCGCTACCATTCTTAAGATTCACTAATTCCAAGCCACAAAACATCTTGAGAACAATGGAGTTCAGATAGCTGATAAACCACACGCATCCTTATCTAATATTAGTTATTGAGTACAGCCAGGCAAGGCCGATGTGTATCTTAAGGATTTATATGTAGCTATATAGCTATTTCATTAATTCCGAGTGCCATGGCCATTGTTATAGAAATATACTGTTCGCTTATCGCAGACGTTTGCTGTATTGTATAAGGATTTTGAGTGTGAGCAATATCGAGTGAAAGGACAGGCGTATTTCTACAAGCTAAGTGTTTTAAGGGAAATAATAGTCTTGTTATTCAGTAATGGATCTAAAAAATTACAAATATACGTGATCCCGTTTATAAAGTTAGTTATATAAAAAAATATAATAATTAATTCTTTATGAAGACGAAGTGGTTTGTTACCTTGTTTAATAAACGGAAGTTTTCATACAATTGTCGAATTCAAAAGATTAATTTGATTGAAAATACATATTTAATTCGATAAAGAATAACTCTTTTACAAGTGAATAATCAAATAATATCGACTGTTTTATAACATGGTAATCGGTCACGCTGCCGATTTAATTATATTAGTTTTTATTACGGAAAATATCGTGTGAATTAACAAATTTGAATAGTGAAGTTTTTCTTTTGTTTTGTTGAATATTTTACGCAGCAATATACACAATATTTTTGTTGTAATATAGACTAGCTAGGATAATAAAAGTTATTCTCGGCTAGTGGCAAACCTTGCAAGATACCGTATGCAATTAGCATGCTAACCCATGCAATCGTCCGCTCTCAAAAGTAATAAATGTTCCCACTTTTGAAAGATTTTTATCACTGCTCCGCTACTATTGGTAAAAGCATAAAAATGTGTAAAGCCTTCTTGTAGCCCGTGGCTTCGTCCCCATAGTCAAAAGATTTCCATAGGCAGAGACGTTACACAGTTGTAAATAAATATCTGATAGCACACTACCTCACTTATCTATCTCTAGACTCAAAATCGCTCAATTTGGACGTGAAAAAAAAATAAACAAACACACTTTCGCATGTTTAATATTAGTAAGGATACTAAGGATGTATTTAATTTTTTATTTTAAGGATGTATTGACAAGAATCATCCGACGGGATTTCAACAATATCAAGAGGCGGGAGTTAAGCGAACGTCCTTTCGCCGATATGAAGAGAGTCGTAAATATTTATCACGTTATAAACCAGATTTGTGAACAATAACAAATTATTTCCATCCAATTTTTATTTTGAGAAGCCTGCAATTATATCTCAATCAAACAATTACGCTTCAAATTTATTATTACTCACATCACAAATTAGTACCTGGATGACCGAGCTTTGCTCGGTATATTTTTTTTTTATTCGCCAAAAAATAGTATTATTATTCGCCAATAGATGTCAGGAAGAGTCATAATAAATTGGGACTACTCAAACGCCTCCTATTTGTTAAAAAAGTAAGTTTAAGTCGATAAAATACGAATAAAACACGAATATGACATTTTCTAAAAAAGATTCCTAGCTAGATCGATTTATCGCCCCCGAAACCCCCTATATACTAAATTTCATGAAAATCGTTGGAGCCGATTCCAATTATAAGATAATATCTTTATATATATAAAATTCTCGTGTCACAGTTTTCGTTGCCATACTCCTCCGAAACGGCTTGACCGATTCCTCTGAAATTTGGTAAGCATATTGGGTAGGTCTGAGAATCGGCCAACATCTATTTTTTATCCCGATATTCCTACGGCATACGGACTTACGCGGGTGAAACCGCGGGGCGCAGCTAGTAACAATATAATATTATTACCATATAGGTTTTCCATGTTTTCTATTACAAGTAAGAATAAAGATAAAAAATGTAACAAAACAAGCAAACTTTTAATTACTTCCTACTTCACGTATACCCTCGAACCTCGAACTTGGAATCTGTGTTTGAAAAACTTTTTAAATGACAAAATTACGTGTTGCGCAGTAGATTGCAGCATTTCACATAACTTACTCATCTTCTTTTAATAAAGTAAGTCAATACAAAAACTGATATCACAAATTCTTTGCCATAAACAATGCATTATTAAATATATATTTTATTCTACGTAGAGTAGAAGTTTGGTATGTAACATAATAAGTTCTAATAACAGCTATGGGCAGATATTTTGTCTTCTATTCCATATTTCGTCTAGACATTAATTGCATGAAAATATCTAAATGCTTACATAATAATGACCTAAAAAAAGAGCAAAACGTAGGGATTAGTATACTTGTATGCACATTTTAGTGTGGGAGTCGAGCACGCTTAGGCACGATTTGGGGCATTTCGCATCGGGGACCATTCTTCCATAGAATGGGGTACCTTCCCTTCCTTTCCCTCCCTTCCTTTTCTTTCAAATAGCGGCACGCTACTGTGTTTCGTTCGGCAAGTGGAGGAGCCGGAGGCCCGCATTCCTTTTCCTTATCTTTTTCAGTCCTTATCTTTATTCCCCTCACCAATCCCTTCAATATCCCACACATTTTTTATCGGCTATCCATTAACAAAGACTTCAGGATGATTCTTTACAGATAAAGGCTCTTTTGCCGGCTATTACATAAAAAAGTGCACCCTATTCCTTCAATAATATTCCAACAGGACAAGATCAAAGACCATACGAAACTACCGCTCTTTGTGAGATTACCATCATCACAAGAACCATTCCTGATAGTATCTTGTATCTTATATACTAAGCCATACTTAAACTAAGCAATTCTTTATTCCGGTCATTGAAGATGCAAACCACAAAGCAGATGATATAATAGAACCAGCTTTCCGCCAATAAACTTTTCCATCCTTAAAAGATTCTCAATATTTTCCCTGTATAATTTCCGTTCCCGAGTGATTTCCGAGCAAAAAATCTTAAACTGTCTCTGCACCTAAATATCATCCATATCAGTTCAGTGATTTAACCGCGAAAGCGAGATAGACAGCGATTCGCGTTTATAATATTAGTAGGGATTTGTCAGACCTTATCAGGCAAGCAAGCATACCTTTGTTTCCATCAGAGGTTTATTGCTTACTTAGGCGAGGTGACATGGGATGATTAATCGCATGTTTACAGTCTCTTTTACGGAATATAAATCCATCAATCACGGTCATATAATTTTGTAATATGTCGCCTAAGCTTTTAAAGTGTTTCCGGAATTCCGTTTTCGACGATGTCGTATTTATTTTTCGATTTATTTAAACAGCTAATCTCATATGGGAATAATTATGTTTCTACAGAGCTTAAAGGGTTCTTTCGGTATTTTGAGTTTGAGCCGTAGTCTTATTTTGTAATAATTCATACGAGTTTTTGATTGTGTTGTTTCAAATGTATATATTTTGTGTTCTATATAAATATCAACAGCCTATGCTATCTAGTGGTCAATACTCAATACCAATGGATATAACGAGATTTTATTATAATATTAAGAACTAATTAAAACACATTATCAACACACAAGAAAACATATTGTTACTGACATATTTCTTTTACATATTCTATAAGACATTTCTAATTGGATACAATCTTAAACTCTGCCTATATATATTGCACAAAATAAAGCATAACTCATTTCCTTACTGATTAATCTTTAAATGAAACTAAAAATAAAACCCACATCTACCCACATTACTTTGTATGAAACAACAACATGCCATTCTAAATCAATTATTCAACATTCTACGGAAGACTCAAATTCCGCGTAAAAAATGTTAAATGCATATTGTGAAGTATTTCGTGAAGCTTAAAGTTTAAAATATGTGACATGCGATACACTGGACGGTAAAATGGCCAAGAGAATGTCGGACAACGCTTGGCCGAGGATTCCGTTATTGGAATGTAGACTATGAATAATTTTTGAATTCATAAAGCAGTAAGTTATGAGATCAAAATATTTTTTATTAAGACAAACAAAACCGAGGCTTATTTGAGCGTGAAATCGCAATAAGTATCGTAATTATCAATCATACAAGAAATCAAACACATGCAGTTGTTAGAAGTAAAAATTCTTATCAAATTCAGTACTTAAATTATGGTTTCTATAATGCTCGTTGCTACATTGCTATATAATAAGTGTTTAAAAAAATACATACGCAAAACAATTACTTACTCCATATATGTTAAATATCATGTAGGGCAAATTAGTTTCAAACCTACTTCAAAAATGGAGGTTTGTAAAATATGAACTATTAAAATGTTCGAGTCACTCAATCACCCATGATCCTCATCCCACCTCAGCAATCGGATTTTTTCTACTCTTTCAGCTATATGTGCCTATCTCAACCAAGTTAAAACATTATCTGAATGATTACAATATTGTAGCGTATAACGTGGCCGTGGCAATTTCAAAGACATAAAAAATACTTTGTTTTTTTAAAGAATAGAAAAAATCTAAAAGAAAGAAACGTTGAATGTGGATCATTTGGTGGGATTTGAACCTAGCTCTCGTATAAATCTATTATTTTCCTTTTATGTGTCAGAAAGGACTAAAAACGCACTCATTTTATAACAGCAACAACAAAAGAGCAGGCGACTCTTGATGGTTGGTTGTTACTGCCCATGAGCGTTCATAACATCAGATATACACACGTATTGTTGGCCTTAAAGAACTGCAAGACGTCAATAAGCAGTCTTAAATAGACTTAGTAGGTAGTTGAGAAAAATAGACGTAATAACATAAGCGTTAGAGTGCATTATGCCATTGTCGCAAGCGGTATAATTTTTTAATGTGAGATTGAGTCACTGTTTTCAATACCTTATCAACCACAGAATTGTTAGTTTTAGCAACGAAAACAAAAATGGAAAAGGAATAAAAGCTTTCACGCCTCGATCATGCTTGCAAAAATATTCATCCATAATGTAATATAGGGTTTATAACCGGGTTTATAATCTTTACCTATTTTTAGGTAACATTCTAAATAATTAATGAAAACTACAACAACTAGACCGCCTCTTTGATACAGTGTTAAACGAGTGAGTGTAGAACGGAGAGGTCCTGAGTTCGATACCCGGTGGGTGCGAACAATAAATAAATATCCCGGTCTTGCAGGTTACAGAAGGCTGATTACCTACTAGTCCGTGAACAAATCGATCCGTGAAACAGATTTATAATTTATCTGCCCCATACCACAAGGGGACATGGGTCTTCACATAAACATTCGCTTCTAATATAGACGTTTATCTAATACAACCAATCATTGATCAAATTTGGACACTATTTTTCTTCCATCATTCATTGACACTATTTTTCTTCCATCATATTGTAGTTCCTTATAAAGGCACTCTCCGAATTACGATTAACAAGGAGAATTTTTATGCATGTTTTACATTCAAGCAAGAACACATGCTTACGCCGGTCGGTGTCTCATATTTATAAAATAATATGAAGATAATCCAATGCGTATTTTCACAATAAATAATACCAGATACACTAGATAGACATCTTGCAGGCCTTTAATTAAGCCCTAAACTCAACAAAACAGTGTTATCATTACGGTGAGAGATTTAAAAATATTTTCCCAAGAGCTTTAGGAAGCCCATCTTAATTTACATAAACCTTTGGCAGGGAGATATTTATATCCAGCCATAATTCTCTTTGTAGCCATTTCTCACGTTTTAACGTCAATTAAATACATTCGTCGCTATTGTTTATTTACGAAATATTCGTTTGTATGAAATTATTCAAAGTAGCGAGCGGTTAACGTATTATTTATGAATCCGAACTGTCGCTGCGGATAAAGATTTTAATTATATCGGCAAAAGATAATATTATTCATTGATGTGATTTTTACTTTGTGCTGGAGATAATGATTATTGCGGTTGATGAGTTTTTATTTACTATATGGAGATGTTTATTTGGTAACGCTCACGTAACGCTTGTTCGAAAAAGAGTACAGATTTAAAAGTTGAATCATTTTCAAGTTACAATTTTAACTTAAGATATAAATATCATATTCTTAATGTTAATATTTAAATAATAAAAATCAAATCAATTCTGAAAACAAATTCTCTTATTCAAGATTGCCATAGACATAATATTTCATCGGCATATATGAAGTGTCACTTTACAAGAACTTATACACATAACAAAAATATCATTACATTATTAACTTCTAAGTTCCATTACTATAATTCAACTCTACGCGTTTATAAGGCGCTCGTAAAATTAGCAGCAGTTATTCTCATAAATAAATGATGCCTCCGCTTTTACTGCATTTAACCGCGCAGCGAATTTCCAAATATATTAAATTCGAAATAGCAAAATGTTTTGTGCTGACACAAGGGGAGCAAGCTTAGCAAGAACAAGTCTAATGAAAACTGCTTAAAACAAAGCATCGTCTACGCATTTCGTAGCGACCGCTTTCGTAGCAACAACGTAGTTGTGCTACGGAACTTTAATTAAATTTATTGTTATATATAAAAATATAGTATTACTTCGTTTACCACACCTGGCTTCATCCTTATTTGTTTTATTTTATAGTTTTAGCTGAGGAAAATACATTACTGTGGAGTTACACTGAAAATATATTTATTTCTCATATGTATTAGCATGAAAAATGATAGATCAAATATTTGGTGTATTCTTTGAATATAACAGTAGTGTTCATTATAATTAAATACCTTTCTACAAATTTATTGTGTGTGTTATATAGTGTTGTGTAATCAATATTTTAACATTTATTTTTTATTATATATCAGAAATAATACCTTGTTGATGTTTTCACGAACGAATAAATCACTTGAACTTATTTTAAAACTGAATTTGAATTTAAAAAATATTTGAGTTCATTCAATATCAATATTTAAGACTATTTATTAGCCTTAAAGACTTTTAGATATACCATAATCATTTTAAAAAGTTCTTAATACATATTATAACACATTAATAAAAAATCTCGCAACTATAAACTAGGCTAATTAGGAAGCTAATGAAGACTGATCATAAAGAGATTTTTTACGTGTTTCGATTAGAATTAGCTTGTAATAAACTCGTGACATGTCCTTGTGTGTGTTAAATAATTATATTTCACACATACACAAGATTACTGTCGTATGTGTGCCTTGCAGTAGCATAAGCTAATTTATACATTTCCTACCTACACTAATACTGTAAGGAGGAAAGATTCGTATGTTTGTATGTAACAATCGAGCTCAAACTCAAATTATTTGTATATTTTATTTGTGTTTAACTAAAACAGAATGATTATTTGATTATTTAACCAATCTTAATTAATGAAAAAAAATTAAGATCGATTCTAGTCTAACAAAAGTAAAGATAAGACTTTCTCTTAATTTTTTAACCTTTTTAATAAATTTTCTATTGACATAAATCTAGTAGATAAGTCAATAAAATAATTGCAGTACGAATAATACACCAACAGAGGATTTGTGTACTTAATCAAAATTCGTGTAAATACGCAGGATATAGACTTTTTTACATATACATAAAAAATAGAACAATATAGAAAAAGGTTTTTTCGATTCAATATTACAAAACAGCCTTTAATATGTAAATTACATTTAAATTGATCTTAGCTCACGACAATCCAGTTAGCGCTTCGTAAAAGTCAGCGATAAATTGTGTCTACACTAAAAATTCTTAATTACGTGTGGATATTACCTTAACAGCTAACAGATACAAAAGAAAATCGTTTTGTATAAGCAGAATTAGTATCACTGCATTCATTTTTGTAAGCATTCCAATCCTGAACCATAACATTCTAATAGAAAATAATTTTCGCTTAGACCTATATAGCATGCGTTAGACCAAAATGAATCTCCTGTACTTCAGCGCGAACGTGTTGTTTTCATAAGAGTACCAGTAATTCTTTTACCATGTATGGACATAGTTGTAAGCGTGATTCATTTAAAATTCTAAGTGCAATTGGCAAAGACTGAACCAAAGCTCAGAGTTTGACCACAAAAGATTAAGAATACTTTGAAAGTACAAAATAGCTAATACATAATTGTTTCAATTCAACTTGAAAGAATTATTTAATCTTTTCACAAGATATATGTAACATGTTTTCCAAGTGTGCTATAAAATTTCAAAAATGTCGTCTTTTTGAACATCATAAAATTTATTGTACCTTTCAAAACCATGCTTTAAACAAACAAATTAATTTGAACTTTGAATTTGAAATTGAATTCATAATTGCGTCCTTCTCATTTTGATGTCAATTGAAATAGCTTCACTCGAAACTCCCTTTCACAGGGCTATTTAAAAAATTACCATGAACTTTTGTGTTAACTGTATTCTAAGTATAAATTCATTCATTCTCACTTGACATTAATACAATTGGTATTGACGTTCCACTTGACATAATTATTCGAATGACTAATGAACTAGTTATTATGAATTTGGCTTTTAATATTAAAACTCGATTTATTATGATTGAATTTCTAACAAAAACATAAGAGTATATTACAAATATTTTGTCATATACTTTTATTTTTTTGTTCTTTGGCGTTGTAATCAATAAATTTGGATAGTTAAATTTTATTATTGTTACTTCACAGTTATATGAAAGCAAAAAGGAAACCGTGACATTGTTATTTTATTGTTTTGTAAACACTCGGTGTACATTTGCATTTAATTAAATTATTAGTTTTAGTTGTGTTTTTTGATCTTTGATAATTTTAATTATATGCCATTATAATTATAGTGAAGGCGTAGCATAATAATGTAGTAGTTTTACTGTATTGTACTATGTAGTGTTGTTGTCTTACTATATACTTTTTATTGTTTTAAAATGTTATCTCGATAAGCATTAATTGTATAAAATTTTATCGAACATATTGCTTTTCTTTTGCTAATGAATTAAAATGGTCCTACGTTAATCAAATTATTATGGGTGTGTTAAGACTATATTGAAATTGTTGATTATTTTACCTTAAATTCACACGAAATAAGTTTTCAATTTAATTAATTAAATAAATACGCCATGATTGAATACTAATATTAAAAGATTTACGTTTAATTAAATCCAATATCGCTACAAACAAATAGGCTTGTAGAGGGGTGCTACGAAATACGCTACACCGTGTTCTTTAAGATACTATTTTAATGTCGTCGTTTAATTTTATTTGTTGTTATAAATTTGTTCTATAAATTCCGAACTTAATAGCTACATTACGAATAATTAAAAACACATTATATAGACGTTTTGTACGTATTCACGTACGTGATAAAGATTAATTTTAAGCAGTATCACGTAACCAATAATACTTTAATTCCATAAATATCATAGCACAAAAATAGCCTTACCATATATCACTGCACTACACTGCACTTTCACAAACACTCCACCGACGTAGCCAGTAGTCCAAAGACGAGGCGACACACGTCGCGCCCGGTTCGCGGGAAATGCCTCACTGGAGTCTCTGGCGAGAGCTTAGCTTCGACGCGCGCAACATTACCAAACCGTTAATTCAAACAGTTATCCTGCTAATTGTAGATTAAACTTACTTTCGAAGAACGAATATCTTTGTACGAGCTGTATTTTTTCTGTGAGTTCGTATGTAATTTAAATTTTTATGTTTAGCTCGAATTAGAAGAAAATTTAAGTCTTGGAGGATTAGTTTGAGTCGTAGCGCTATTTTTTGTTTACAAACTTTATATTATATGTACCAGCAATTCAATTGATATTTCGTATTAGGTTTAGGACAGAACGGGTATTTGGAGATGAACAAATTGTATTAAAACATGTAATGTGCTATGATTTTTTTAAATTTCGATTTCATTTAATTACCAGTAAAATATATTACATTACAATATGTTACAATATGTTGTTTAGTGAGTTTAAATTATAAAATCTACGAAATCTACCTCCCAGTCCATTCCTTTATTCCAGTCGTCAATCCCTACCTTATCCTGAAACGCGGACATAAAGGCGGGCAACACATATACAGCGAACCTACCTCTGCAGTTGTTTATGGGCGGGTGTGATCGCTTCATCAGACGAACCACCAGCTCAGTTGCCTCCTATTTTCATGTGCTATTGACCACTGTCTTTAATAAAAATGTATCTATTTGTATGTTAAATATAAAAGTTTTTGACGTGACAACGTCTTAAATTAGGTTGCGGCTCGGAGTCACTCATGAAAAAGTGTAACGCCCGGTAACGTTACGATGAGTCACCGAACTATGATCGGTCCGCCGCGCGCGCAGCACTAGAGAATTGAATCGGCGCGTGCTTGTGTCTCTGTCTCTCTCTTTTTAGTAAAAAAAATATATTTTCTATAGTTAAAATTTGTGCAATTCTTATTTTCATTCAATTCCTTGTTCCTATTGTGCAATTTAATAATATTCATATCAATAAATATTCTACCGAGAAAAAGACGTTGTCACGTAAAATCTTCGCCCGTAAAACCGACTTTACAGGCAACCATTTTTTTTATGCTATAATTCCTATGATTAATTAAAAGACAATAATTTTAAACTTAACATATAATAAAAGTAATAGTCCTTACTTTTTTATAGACGTATTATATTTGCGTGGATGCAAGTTGCTCATTAAATTAGTAGTACAGCAAACGTCCTTGTCCACCAGGTTGTCTGGAAGAGATCGCTGCTTAAGCGATAAGACCGCCTGTTGTGCTCTTCATGTTAATATTATGTTGTTATTTATATCCTGTTTTTACTCTTCTTGTAAAGGTGCACAATAAAGAGTTTTTGATTGATTGATTGTAGAAACGACGTCCCAGGATTTTGATTCTTGGTCTATATTTTTAAAGTGGAGAATGCTTCTACCCACACGAGCTCTAAGGCAATAGAGTTGTATGTGGGCCTTAGATCGAGTAGTCAATAAAAAAATAGAATGAAATGAAACTTATTGTTATAAACATTGTCTGGATATTATTGTTGGTAATCTTAATATATGGACGTAATTGAAATGAGACCTGGCATAAATTTCACTTAGAAATAAAGATACATAAATAGCAGAATGCGAATACATGCGAATACAAATAAATTGGAGTTAATTTAACAATAATACACTTAAATCCACAGCCTACTTTTGTATACTTAACATCAAATATGACCTTTAAAATTGTACGCTACAAAATACAGAGCTCCTTACTTCAAATCACCTTCATCTATACTTATTTATTTCATTCGTATTTGTCTATGAGATTACGTTTACCTTTTATATACCTTCGTATAAACCCTTTTTAGTCTAAAATAATATTGTCGATATAAACACCGTGGTAACGTTTGATACTATAATCTGTGCGGCTTACAAAGCTATTTATTGCGAATGTGTTAAAACGTTTGTGCGTATTTGTTGTAAATATTGTATTTATACATTTTTATATCGTAGATTTATCTATAAGGGTAAAGGCCCATTTCTTTTTTTTTTCACCCATCCCTGTTCATTCCTTGTTTCCAGTGGTCGATTCTTTCCTCACCCCTTTAAACCTGGCAATACTCAACTCAACACAACAACAACAATCAGGCGAACCACCAGCTCAGTTACCCGCTACGATAAAAAACGTCAGATTTTGAAAACCTTATTAAAAAATTCATTTTCATTTATATATATATATATATATATTTAATGCTTTTTACCTTAATTAATAAAACGTGTAAATTTTAATACATATATTTGTAGAAATCTATTCAAAACGAACTTCCATTGGCGAAATTCTACTTAATAATGTTGATATAAAGTGTAAATGAAATTTCATTTAACGAAAAATTCTCTAGGGCTATTATGAGCAAAACGGCGTCACCCTTTAAGGACCTCCAGCCAAAGATGAGTCGAACAACATTCAGTCGGCTGGATAATTTGGATCCGAACGTACAACCAATTCTCTCTTATTTATTTTCAAGCGACTCGACTAACTTTTGATTGTATAACTGAAAGTCAATAGCCAGCTCACGCTTTACTGTTTTTAAAGTTGGATCGAAAGATAGTTGAATGGAAAAGTTATTACAGCAAAGTTTCATTAATTAAACCACTAAATCGTTATTATAATACAACAATTTTGTAAAAAATGTAAAAGATGTTTTGATAAATAAAATTGTTTGTCGGAAGAGGATGAATTATTAATTTGAATTAAGTTTTACGAAAGTTGCAAAGGATAAAAGTAAGTGGTGAAGGTATGGAAGGATCCAAAGTATGGAAAGTTAATACAGTTTTATATATTCTACTAAAAAGGAAAAAATAGGATGAATAAAACACAAACGAATTTAAAGCAAGTTCGTTCTTTATGAATAACACATTTTTAAACTTTATTATTGCTTAATTTTTATTTTTATTATTTCAAAAGATCAAATTGAACTGCGAGAAATGGTAACCATCCATTCTAAATATAAAAAATATCCCATTATAAAACTCCAGTTGCTACAAAATATCACTGCATTTGATAACATTAAATTTCCCTCCATCTTGTAATCCACGTGTCCCTCAGTCATTACAAGAAAAGTCATTAATCTCAGTCATCACAGTACATTTTGCTGATCGCGCGTAGCCATTGACATTTCTAGTTGGATTATTTCGAAAATTGCTTTAAGCTTCAAAGCAGAACGCAATTAAATGCCGCGTTCTTTGAACCTCGTCTCATTACTGAGACACGTTCGTGAAATCTGCTATTTTAATTCATTTCTCTCAAAGAAAGGGAATCGAAACAAAACTTTTGAATACTCTCCTTGTAGCGCTGCGATGAACTTCAATTCGAAATTTTGTAATTACGCCGATTGTTCAAACAATCTAGCTGCTGTTATTAATTTACACGCGATGAATGCCGAGGTGTTGTTCTTTTATTCTTTATATTGTAATTACAGGGTGAAATCATTTTCATATGGCATTTACAGTTACAGTCAGTACATGATAGCATTTCATTAAATGTGAAATTTGCTCGCCCTCTAACTACATCCATAGACATGCTTATGAAACACAACTACGTGTTTTGTGACGTCAGAAGTGGCATTTAATTGTCTCACTCCTGTGCACGCGTTGATTAGTAGGTATATTCTTGTATTTCAATTCATTAAAAATTTAAAGTTTAACCGTTATAAAAATAAGCATTTAACTATATTATATAGTAGACAATAAAATAAGTTAACATTGAAGTTGTTAATACAAAATTGTCCAAATACATATATAATGTTACGATTACCTTTTAGCCATAGAAAAGCATAACTCTGATACTTTGCTATGGAATAAAGGAACTTCTCTTTTATTGAGTGTACAGCCACTCCCACGCTTTAAGAAAAAAGCAAATTTCAATCAAGTGTGCTGTGTTTTTCGTAAATATTTTCGAAGACAGATAGATAGCTACGATATTAAGGGTCCATGTTTGTATAGGACGTAGGCAATGCCAACAAATTGTCCTGTATCGCCTAGTTATCGTTCAGATTATAATGTTTTGGACTTGAATACTAAGTTTGGTCAATATATCACTTGATTTTATATGTCTTTTATTAGAATTTATATTAAGAACGAAAAAAATTTTGTTTTAAGCTTACATTTTTTTTGTTTTTTGTGAAAATATTTATCTATGATTCAGGACTCAATATAAGATAATTTATTTACCATACAACGTAGGAATTATATCAGATTACAAATTAAGAATATAATTCAATTGAAAGCAAAATGATTGAAAACTTTTACAAGTGTCTATGAATCGAAATCGAGCTTTTATCCGCAGCTTTACCCGCGTATTCAAAATTAATTTTAATGGTGAAAACTTTCATCCCCTATTTTATCCTCTTGGAGGTAGAATTTATCTAAATTCTTTGTTAGCTGATGGCTACATCATAGTTGCTATTTGCATGTCAAATTTCATCCCGATCGGTCAGTAGTTTGGGCTGTGCGTTCGTAGCATATTGATAGATCAGCCAGTCAATCACCTTTGCGTTTTATATATAAATATATATTGTAGTATAATCATTTATACTTTAGTGATACACTAACATTACTGACAATGTTTTTTAAAAATCCTCAAAGCCGGGTCCATTCACGCTGCCAGACTCGGCTAAAGCATGACTCTAATTCAGTCTCCTTTACAATTATGACAGCTCTAAGAAAATCGGAAGTCAGTAGTGCCACCGTTTCCTGCAAACTCAAGCAAACTACTTGCTCCCGTAACAGGCTTTTGTGTGCATCTCGGAAATGTAAATGACTTTCATACGAGATTTTCTTGTTACTTGTACTTTGCGTTTGTTATGTAATTGTGTACTTAAAAGTGCATAGTTGCAATTGTTTTATTATTAAATGCACACGGTTATTGTGAAGCGATGCGTACAGTAAAGGAAAGGGGATAATGTCGAACCGTCACACTTTCGTGGTTCAGCAAGTGAACCGAATAATAAAGAATGGAAAATCATGAAATCGGAGAAGATCGGAGAGATTTTTAATCATACAGCATAGATTTCCTAATAAAAGATGAGAGTAAATATATGAGAGTAATATACTTGATTACGGATTAAAACGATGCATAAGATAAATTTGTGTATTTAATAATAATTTTCAATTGCAATAAATTGATGTACACACAAAATAATAATTCCGTCTTATTTAATTAAATAACTCCATTAAATAACGCCATAAAGTCACCTTTAATATTTGAAGAGGGCAAATTACTGATGGTAATCAACGATTTTTCCCCGGAAGCACCCAAAACAATTAATCCGGTTAGACCGTGAGCCTTTTACTGTGCCGAGAATCTCACACCTACAAATTAAGCCAACAAGAGTCTACATTATCCTAATTATATCCTGCTTTCTGCATCGAATGACACTTTGATCTTCAGGAAAATATGCTTTATTTATTGTCGAAACATTTGTCTTCAAACGTGCATAAATATATTTCGAAACTTATAATTAAGAGTTATGAAGGCGCACGAGTACTCTACTGCTTGTTATTTTTAAAGTTTATTACGCAATACGTCCATAAACTGTGTTTCCCATTTGCTCTTGCGATTATTTAAATAATCCCTACTAATATTATTAATGCGAAAATAACTCTTCTATCTCTTCTTCAAGCCTAAACTACTGAACGGATTAAGATGTAAGTTTTGTACAAAGTTAGTTTGAATCCCGAGGAAGGACAAATGATATTTTTATCCAGGGAAACACCGGACTATATAAATTTTCCTTTGTTTACGAAGACGAAGCCGCAGGCGGAAGGCTTCTAAGTTAAATATGTGTTTATTTTTAATTAATAAAATTGTTTTAATCTTTATTACAATATTCATATATAACAAAGTAAACTCATAAACACTATGAGGGAAAACCCCCTTTAGAGCTATACATTACTCGAATGAATATAAGTATTAAATCATTACTTCATAAATCAATAATAACATCAAAGAATTAACTACACTATTAACAAATGGACATATCAATTTCAAAGACGAGATCAATCAACACGGTATTTTAACATTCAAAGAATTATTTATAAGCGGGCGGTATCGGCCACCGATGCGTGGTACGACAAGGAACCAAGGTGGCGATTTCATTTTCTAAAAGCTTTCGCCAATAGAAACCAGTTATTTAAGCTCAGAAGCGATATTTTGTCCCCGCTTAGCAACTTCACGGCGGTTGCTGCCATTTATTTATTGAATTTTCTGCATTTTACGTAGGGAATTTCAAACAGAATTCTTTGTCCATTTTTCATATGGACGTAAATATGTAAGTTATTGGTATGGATCGTATGCCAAGTTTTTTGAACAAATAAATAATTTTTTATCATCTGAGCACTTGTTTCATTGTGCTTTTAGCTTTTAATTTATTATGATGATATCAATTCATTTCGTATATTACGTTCTCTATTACTATATCAGCATAATTAAGGTACGTTTATGTTCTTTAAAATCTTTTTGGATGAAAATATATGAGACAGAATATATTTTAATGTTTCATCCTACATTTGGAATTGAAACTGTATTTATAATTAAAATATGTTAGCACGCAGCAAAAACACCTTTCGAGGTATTTAAATTAATGTTAAGAATAAAGTTAGCATTAGAAATGTAATTAAAGGAAAATTTCTGAAATATAATACCGAATAGCGAGTAAAATACATTTTAAATTTTGTTAAAACATTTTTAATTATAATTTTTAGTTTCATTAAAATTTTCTCCGAGTTCAAGAAAATCTAAATATTTTAATACATTACTAACCATTGTATATAATATTTATATGATTCCCTTTTCGATTGAAAACGTTGCAGATATTAAAAAAGATTGTTAAATAATCTCTTATTTTTGTATTTCAATGTAAATACCTCAAAATGTAGATAATAAAGACAAAGAAAATAGAAGGAAAACTGAAAGGCAAACCACTAACAATTCTACCGTAAGCTTTCCATTTCAAATTGGTATTTTTTACTCAAGTTGCGAATAGATAATACTTTAGCTCTTAGTTTTACCACTATTCCTGTATAAATATTGTTTTAACGTCACTAAAAACAGACTGCACGTTCAGAGTAAAGTACCATCATTTAAGCCTTTCTTTATCAATACAATAACAATAATTTTTTTCGAACAAAACAAATTACGAAAGGGTTTGGTATAAAATAAATAACGGAATAAAATATATCGTGACTTGGTTTCAAATAAAAACAAAACAATAAGTTTATAGGACTCGATCATAAGATACGTTTGCTGATAAATAATTTATGTAAATATTTAAGTTGGATTGTTTAGATAGGAGGGTCTTTAAATTTCGCTCCATACTTCTATAAAGCGTAGGAGAGCTCCTACGCTATAAAAGAAAGTGGGGAGTAAGTATATGCTAAAACAACATTACTGAAATTTCTTTAATCGACAAAATATTGTTAATAATTTCCAGAAAAATGGAAGGTTTGTATTAAATATATTGAAACAACACAAAATGATACGTCCGTGTAAAAATGTTAAATTATTATAATTAAATCTTTCACTCGGATGACCCAATCGATATGTTTGTTCACCATTATTTTTGTCACTTTATATTCAGCTGGCGTCAGTCACAATCACGAAAGAAATATTCTGTATTATATCCTTCGATCATACATACTATATCTATTTATTAAAACACGAATAAAATCATACAAAACTGATTTTTAAACACTCATACGAGTATGAAATTTGTCACTATCGTTGTTTATACAAAGAAGGAGCGCATATTGACAGTATTTTTTAAAATAGCACATAAAATTATGTACTTTCGTTTTCGTATGCAATCGTTTTCATGTAAATCGATAAAAATATAACACAGTTTTTAAACGCGATTTATTAAATATGAATAAATCGCATTTAAAGTCCGTTTAAAACTCTTTAATTTCTAAATGTATAATACTCGCGCAAAATCAAACACAAGAAAATACTAATATAACACACAATTTGTGAAGTGCACCAGATAAAAGCACGTATATTATACGCTATTTAATTTATAGTTATAGTCGATTTTTGGGCAAAATAAAACATCACTTACACACTTATAGCAACAACATACTTATAGTCCGAAGTAAAAAAACAAATGAAGTCAACGAAAATCTTAACGCAAACCACTTTAACATTCGTAACAATATTCATTACATAATGATGCTCTTTGTGGTGTAATGAGACAGGCGTTCATTTAATGAGCCGGTAATGCCTGGAATAATGAATGCTATCATTGTCTAGCTGTGGACTAAATGATGCAAGTAATACGTTGCTCACAACTCACAACTGTTATGTAGCAAATTATGTAGAAGCAATCGATTATTCTAGATACTGTTTTTTTTAATTATGAATCCATTTTAATTTGCATAAAAAACGCACCATATTCGAAAGGTAAACTCTCAGGAATACAAAAAATAATACTAATAAAATATATATAATAATCTTTTTAAATATCCACTGCAACTAGCATTGAAAAAAGAAACATTATCAAAGCATGATCCTATCAACGTTATCCTAAAAAGTTTCCGATTGTTAAATACTTGACATGCATTCTGGGAACTGTATCGAAAAGTGGATTGCAAGAGGATTGGACACAAATAAATTGTACCACGAACTCTAATAAATCCGTATCAAAATTCCATAAAAGTTATGACAGGCAGTATTTTTTTCATAACTCTGCCTTTATACCAGCTTTTTTAAGTGGATGCATACAGCCCTCGCAGAAAGGACCTTGGGTTATGACAAACTGCCATTGAAAACAGTGGTTTGCGTACTTTGCGAGGGAGGCGCTGGGGGTCATGGCATACGGCGACATACGAAAGGGGCAGCATTAGTAAGAAAACTATAGAAATCCTCAGATATTCAGACAGACAGACACACAGATGAATCACTGGTTCTGGCGAGCCGCTTGCAATGATGATGCCGATTCTCCATAATTATTATATTGTAAAACGTTCAATCTTCTAGTTAATTGCTTCTAGTTACTTGCAGGCTTGTAACATTCAAGACGAGACTCAACTCAATCAAAAGAAAGTTATACCTACTTATATTATAAACAACGATTGACCCATCTAAATATTTATACCCTGTATACTAACATACAAATATGACATACTTATCAGTGTTCTAATAGTTTTAAAAATAATACAAAAGATTATTAAAAAAAATAATACATAATATTATTATACTATTGAGATTGTAATTGAATTGTGAATTTAAAATGGACACAAAATATAAACTCCAAAAATTTCTTACTTATCAACTGCTTTTTACTTCAACAAATAGATCTTGAAACACCTTTTTTATCCTTTTAAGTTCGCCATATTGAAGCGATTCATACAATACAATGCAGTCTATTAAGAGCTGCTTTGTTAATGAAAAATTTCTGGAAAGTACTATTATTAATGTTTGAGTAGCAATAAAAGGCGTAAAGTCGTTAACTTGAAACAATTGTTATTAAAAGCAGCGAAGCACTTGACTAGTGACGAAACTTTATAGTAATTTATTACATTAATGTATTCCTTCTTAATCAACTTCGCTTTTATTACTTTCTTGTCGTTGAAATACTTACGATATCACTCAAATTATAAGGACGAAAATGTATTATACCGTTTTTTGGGAGAAAACATAACAGACTTGCATCTACTATACGCATATCGCATTTAAATATTTGTGCGAATGCGTTTGTATACATGTTTACTATTCACGTCGATTTTCGCCTCCCTATTCGCTTCGTCATTCGCTTCGCTCTTCGCATTAATGTGTAAATGCGATATGCGAATAAGCAGATGCAAGTTTGTTATGCATTCACGCAAAAAACAGTCATATCGATATTAGTACAGGTCGATTCTGTTTTATCTTTAGGCCACTAATAACCCAGGCTGCGGGCTCCTACTAACCTTTATCGTATTGAGAACACGTCGCTACGGCTAACATTATTGTTAACCTCTGTGTAGATTTTCGTATTAAATCAAATTTATTACGCATGACAATATCTTAGGACATTTATACATATCTGTTCTCATGCATTCTCCTACGTCACAAGTTTCACCCACGTGTTAGCTGTAGTCTTCGGTAGCCTTACTCTATATATGGACTATCTAACAATGAAAGAATTTTGACGTGACAACGTCTTAAATTAGGTTGCGGCTCGGAGGCACTCATGAAAAAGTGTAACGCCCGGTAACGTTACGATGAGTCACCGAACTATGATCGGTCTACCGCGCGCGCAGCACTAAAGAATTAGGCGCATTGAATCGGCGCGTGCTTGTGTCTCTGTCTCTGTCTTTTTAGTAAACAAAATATATTTTCTATAGTTAAAATTTGTGCAATTCTCATTTTCATTCAATTCCTTGTTCCTATTGTGCACTTTAATAATATTCATATCAATAAATATTCTACCGAGAAAAAGACGTTGTCACGTAAAATCTTCGCCCGTAAAACCTTTACAAGCAACCATTTTTTTCAAAACCATCCAATACCCAGTTCCGGTGATTAGTACATTTATGTATGATTCTTTATCTCATAAATTGTATGATATAGATAATAATAGGAATATATATACACCATAGTATTTTCTTGTGTTTGATTTTACGCGAGTATTATACATTTAGAAATTAAAAGCTTTCTAACGGATTTTAAACGCGATTTATTCATTATATTATTGACCCGACGTTTCGAACACTTTACAGAGAGCGTGGTCACGGGGAGACTGAATAATGGATAATGAATAAATCGCGTTTAAGATCCGTTAAAAAGCTTTTAATTTCTAAATATATACACTATTTAATTCTAAATTGTATAAAAAATGCACCTTTACTCTTACAGTTCTAGAATTTTTCCATAGGAATAAAACTGTCTTATATTTTAAAATAAAAGTCACGTACGTAATAACTATTAACTAATCTACGTTCAGCAGTAGACCTTAGCTAAAGTATTCCAAATCGGGTGTAATAATATTGAATTAATTTGCGATTAACTGTACTGAAGCGTTGAATTTTTTGTTGGAAGCGAAAATGTTCATCGTCTAGTACCAAATTATAAACGCCCATAAGAATCATTACTTCTCATATGTATCAATACCGTACACACAGAGTTCAGGAAAGTGTTATCTATAGGAATGGAATTCTTCTGTTTCTATTTATGAGATGTTACATTAAGTTACTTTAAAACCTTATGATTGTATAACGTTTTTAGAATCACTCGACCACAATTTATTTATAAGTGTCAATTAGATTTATTAACTTTCTTTTACTTGTTTAAGATTTGAGCAGTATTTTCTTTTTGTGATAAAATATTTAGTATAGTAGTCGGTACTATACTAAACCGCGGTCCCAGATTCATCCAAGATAATTCAACAAACGGCCCAAGATACCAACTAGCTATAGTGTACGTCATACATATTAAACTCATAGCTGATTACCTCCTAGAGTACGTATTAACCAGGTTTAGGATACCGCCGAAAGGAACCGTCAAGCGCCTGAGAGTAGCTGTCACTTGTCTTCGTATTCCCATATTACATTATTTATTACATATAATGCATGTATTGGTGTACACGAAAATGCACCTTATTTACATAGCGCAGGGATAATATTTCGTTAGAAGGATGCGGTATCTTTTGGTTTGGGTGTTTTGTTGAAAGCAGTAGCGGAAACATTATCAATTGAGATAAACTAATTAAAACACCCGTAACATGAATAGATTCACAAGTTTTAGATATGACCTATATATGTTTTCATTCGGTATTTGTCAGATAAATGACGAATTTAATATGAAAATACGCGTCAAAATATGTTTTTTTTTTTTTTAAGAATTCCAATGTCCCCATACACAATTGAAGAGAAGAGCTTCTACACCTATCGACATGCACACCATCATCCTTACAAATAACTTATGTAGTTATTTAGACTTTACTGTACACACGGTTAAAATTCCAAACTTTTTCATATGAAAAGGTTTTGAACCCCTGATAGTTTGTTTACGTTCTTTATCTTGATTAGTAGGTCTTACTTGTCAGCAATATTGTATAGACTAAAGTTTTGAATTGTTTGCTGAGTCAACCAAGTGTTATACAATATTGAGCTGTAAAACGAGGCTTACAAATAAACAACTAATCTTTTAACCTGCACCATATCTCGAATCTTCTATCGCGAAGTAACGCTTGTGGGATTGCGGTCTTGAGTTCCCAACGCCCGCCGGGACCTCGGTACAACAGGTAATGGAAATGGGTTCAGTAGCTTCCTAGTTTCAGTTCAAATACACGTCCCGAAATATAATTTAAAACACTCGGGATGGTTGCAAATCAGCGCTAATCCAGTGTCAAAGCCCAGCATGACTGAGTCTGTTCCTCGGCGTATCTTTGTTACGTGCAATGTGGGGAGGTGACAGCCCTAATTCTAAGTGTATGGACTGGCCGAGGACTAGTTGTGTTCGAGCAGAGAATATTAGTAGAGATGATATTGAAGCGTTGTATTAGGGTACTCAGAAATGAGCAAATATACCTGTCTCATTCTTTGCATAATAATATGCTTAACTTATCACACGTAAGATACCTAAAACGTAAGGGAATTTCTTTTTTGATCCAAATATTTGTTAAATCTAAATTACTTTCTATTATAGCAGATCGTAGTTCCACACCTATACTTTATGTAACCCTGTCAAAGTGCTCATTCATTTAAAACATAAAAATCAAATTTCAATTTAAATCTATAATTAATGAAACGTACAATAACCGAGCATTCGCTCCCCAAATATCTCGTTCCAAATTCAAATGATAACAATTCGAAATACAAAACTAAAACCTGCGTTCACGCGATGCATAGCTAATATACTCCAAGAGTGTACATAATTACTCGTCGGACGTTATTAAATACGATAGTTCACATTTGAGGGTAGTAAATTATTAACGTCGACCGTTGACAGCACTCCATGTGAAGTAGTGTACGCTTTAGAGACCTTTTACAATGGATTGCGCTGTGGATGTGGAATATTATTTGAATTCTATCGTGTTGCAGAGGATTTCAGTTGTTTATATACTTGAAACTGGAGTAGTAAAATATGTAAGTATGCTCAATATTATTATCCTGCTTTTTATAAATTATTTCATGTATTTTAACAATGTTGAATAAAACAATGTAAATACTAGAATTGCCTATATATAACTATTTACTTAGTATCATCCTAACAAATTTCCAACTAATTACATACACTTTAGTATAACTTCATATAAGCGTAGTAAAATTAAATTTATTATTGAATTAACTATCAAATTGCTTGAACTCACAAAGATGTGTAAGTGACTTAACCCGTTTGCAAGGTTCTGCGTCTGAAGGTAACACGGTAAGGCTTTTAAGCCATCGGTCATATAGGCCTTTTCGATGAAAAGTAGCCACTTACCTTGTCAAACGCCAATCCATATCCAGGGGACGTCATACTGGGAGGCCAAAGAATAAGATTTTCATGACTTTATCGTGTAAATAATCCTATTTTCATATATATATCAAAGCATAAAGCAAATTTTTTGGCAAAATTTATATAATTTTTAGCGCAATATATCAATAAATATATTACATCAACAAACAGATTATTAGTTTAAGCTTAAATAAGCTAAGCAACGCAAAAAAGTCATAAATCTCCTACGCAATTATTGAATCGGAAATTCTTTACCTTTATGTTATTAACATAATCACTGCATTAGACTGTAAATATATAACAATTAAATAATATTTTTAGGAATTAATTTAATTTCATGTTAAATTACATTTAAACCAAAATAGTTAAATTAATTATAAAATATAATTACTACAACTTGTCACATCTGCGCACATAATCTATATCAGTATTTAAGGCGCCATAAGACCCAACCATTCGTCATAGAGTAAGTCTAAATATGAGACATTCCAACTCCGCTCATAATGTTCGCACTCTTACTGTTTTTCCTTCGCCTAAATTCAGTTCGAAGCTCGTTCATCGATTATTCTAGACACGTGGAGAAACTTCCAAAAAAATCCTTCAATGCTATTGTGGATATCGCCGTTGGGTTACCAACTAAATCTTTAACAATTGTAAGGGGAAAATCTTTCGATATCAGGTGGGTGTATAGTCGTTTTCCAGTATGATATATTCGCTTAAAAATACATTGTATTATAATATTAATATTCATGTCAAAATCATGCCGTTTAATTAAAAATATCATTTAATATTTAAGCAATGATCACTTCCCTGCTGCAATACAGTCGGTGGACTAGCACAGAGGGGAGTCTTATCGTTTAAAAAAAAATTGCTAGTAAAAAGAATGTAATAACTAGATAGTCACTAGTATGCAAAATGTAAAGAATTTAATTTACTTGTTATTTAATAATTATCGCACAGTTTTGAATAACAGTATCGAAGAAAATCTAGGCGTTAAATTGAACTATTTAAGTAACTGGATTAATTTTCTTGTAAGAAAATCTTAATAATAAAAAGCATTTTGTCTTTAATACAAATAGCCCTGTGATTTCATCCACATGGTTAAAGTGACTATAGCTTTCTTCTTTAGATGTACTATTCAATACAAAAATAAAATTTCAATTCGACATAGTAGTTTCTCAGATTAACGCATTTAAGTTAACAAATCGTTCTGCTTTTTAATTTATAATACAAATTGATAAGCTTAGGCAAAAAGTTAATAAGTTTAAACTCTTTCAATCACTAATATCTAAACTTTTAACTAATACAGTTTTCCATAATAATTTAACACAATTCAATCTAATATACGAAACACAATTCTGAAGGACTGAGAACCGATTGTATATTTATTTTCGCTAATACTTTAGACCATGAATGAAAATGGTAAAATACTTTTGCCATAACTACGTTATATTGTTGGAGGACCACATTTTGTAAAAAAGCCAATTTGCGATTCAATGCGTAACCCCAAAATTATTTATTTGCTTCACTAAGTTTTGCGTTATTATATGTAAACGCGAGTATTAAGAGATATTCTCAAGAAATTTTCTTAGTTATTCGACCGTATTTGTATGATTATTATGAAAATTCAAAGGCGTTTCTAGAAGTTAAATTGAATAAATAATGTGAGTTTGAGATGTGTTTATATGGCTTTAAGATTTTTGCATTTTTATCTGTACGAATGTTTCAAATATACTTTATTTCTCCTTCGCCGTCTTCACTCGTATGGATTGAAGGAAATTTAATAAAAATATAGACTGTGCCACTCAGAAATAACTTATCAAAATAGTTGTAAATGGAAAGACTTATCAAAATTACTTTTTGTTTTCATACCCTTAATCTGTGATCAATTTTTTTTTTTTTGTCAAAAGAGGCAAAAATAGCAACGAAAATAACCCTTTGTCATATCTACTACTTTTTTATACTCATAATAAGCTTTCGGGTGCAGTAAGCATAAAGTATTTGTTATAATATTTTTCGCTTCTTGAGTATTAAAAAAACATATTTTTATTATACTCGTTGTATATTTTTACCAAATCTTTTTATGACTAATAAATGGATTTGAGGATATGTTAATGTGTTTTGAGATATGTGAGAAATTTTATTGACTTCAAGATAAACTTTAATTTTATAGCATTTGTGTAGTTTAATTTTACCGTTTAGTTTAGTTAGCTTATAGTATTATAGTATTTAAATGCATATAAATATTGGAAACTTTTAACATTAGTCGGTATTCGAACCTGAGTTCAATGTTGCAATCATTGAAATAATGTTCCATATTTGAAACGATGAAACGAGAACTTTTTGAATTTTTTCTTCTTTATTCAATCATTCTTTTCTTAAATATTATATCAGTAGTTACAAAAATATCGTGTAAAAAACAGGACCTAACAAAAAAACGTGATTTAAGGGACGTCGATGAATATCAGATGATTTATTCATTATGCCAAAACCAAATACCTGTTATCAATATGGACTTTTTGACAAATGACAGTAAACTCGAGGTAAGCATGCGATTCAACATTTTTCATTGACAGACCCGGGTATCATATAACCACAGCATAACCTAATAAATTGCTTTTTATAAACAGTGTTGGGGAAGAAAGAGTTTTTGTAAGATTAAATAGAAAGAGTTAATTGAAGTTCAAACTACGATTCACCAACCAATAAAAAATAACCTTCAACTAAAATAATTTTTCAAAACTACCGTCTTATTTAAGAAGAAACTAAGATTTACACGAGTTAATTCCTGTAGTTTATTTTTATGTATCTTATTACTTGCGTTTATGTTTGTAATAAAATGTTATTAGATCCTCATCAGATTTATTAGCTTCTTATTCGTGAGTATATGTTGAAGACATAAAATCTTGCACGCCAGTGAAGATAAGTTGTTATTTTGCTTATTTGTGTGGAACACTAATGCTGCGAGTCCGACTCGCACTTGACCGATTTTCATTGTTTGTTTCATTTGGATCTCGTGGAAATTATTGTTTTCAGTACTTCAAATATCAACGGAACGGCCTGGACACATCAGAGGAGCGAACAAGTCTAATCCTTTGCGAACCGCAAGAATGCGAGATCATAATTACTGAGGTCGCTTAAATTTACTGTGCGGGAAATTAAGCACCATTCACTCCTTTACAAAATTATTTAAAACACAACACAGCATTTTAATGATGTGTACTTGCTTTTGTTTTGTTTTGTAAACTATTACAGTTCTTTCTTAATTGCTTTTTATAAGTATTATTTGCTGTATTTTGTTTATATATATACGATTCCATGAAAGCGCGTTCGTTAAAAGAAATTCTCTTAACGAACATGCACTTTTAATATGAAACTTATGATAATATTTTTAAATACGCCAGCGTTGCATTACTGCCCTCGCGAAACTTTATCTAACGCCAAACTTTTGTTGCCAGTTAACAGAAATAAATTTAATCCACCGCTCGATGCTGTATATTTTTTACTGGCAACACGGATCTGTGAGCAAGAAGTTTCGAGACGGTATGAAGGAGGCGATGAGGGTCGCAGTCATTACTAATCCTAGATGGAACGTGTAAGTTAATTCATTGTGTCTTTTTAATTATGTGAGCGATATTTATATAACCGTTTGATGTTAGGTCAATAAACTCGGAGTTGAAGGAAATGGGTTTGATTACATCTTTGCTCGTATAATTGTAGTTCTCGTAATTGACAAATACTTAAATATAAAAAGGACTTCTTTAAATAGGTTCAATGCAATATATGTATCCATATTACGTAAAATTTTTGAAACAAATAAAGATTTTAATTTTAATTTTTAATTTAAAATAGGCATTTCTAATTAACGAAATTACATTGTGTCTTTTAAATTTATGCACAAGATCCACGGAATACAAATGATGTTTATGCTATTTTAACAATTTATGCATCCAATAACAAATTTGAAATCAAATATTGATCGTAAAATTCATTGTTAAAGTAAAATAAAATTAACGTTACTGTTAAAATGTTCTTTTTCAACCTAAATAAACTTTATAATAAAATCAAAGAATTTTATCAATGATAACAGTTTAAAAAATTTAGAACCGTTATTCAAAGAAAATAAATATATAAATTAACTTTAGGTCTACCGTATTTATCTCGTAAAGTCGCACCCTTTTTTTATTTTTTGTTATTTTTTTTATAGTGGGAAAATCTTGCATAGATACCCACGGCCCCCGGGGACGGAGCCGTAGGTTATGTTGGATTCTTACCGACCAAAACCCCACTGTGTTCCGTCGAGCCACTTCAGGCCAGCCAGCTAACCAGCCAGCTAGCTATAAGGACCCCTGGCCGTCGGGTCGGTCGAGTCTCTCAGACCACTGACCGGCCGTCCAGCCCCTCCGCGTCCAATTAGCTTTCTTTTCAAACCTAAATTGAACTTTATCGTATAATCAAAGAATTTTATCAATGATAACAGTTTAAAAAAATTTGTACCGTTATTCAAAGAAAATAAATAAATAAATTAACTTTAGGTCTACCGTATTTATCTCGTAAAGTCGCACCCTATATCGTTACGTACGTCAGGTTAAATTTGTTAAATAAATTTTGAACGTACCCAATTTAATGGATTCTAGCAAATTCAATAGCCCATAAACATCTGTACCTAATATTCGATGTGAAAGCCTACTAGATAAATAACGATTTATCAAACCCAAAACGGATTTAGCTACCCTTTCTATCACATTGTTTGCATATAAGAGCGAATGAGATAAAATTCAACATTAGAGGGAAAACGACCGATAAATCAATACAGTAAACCACATCGTAAATCAACGTAGCCGATACACTAAATTATAATGAATTTGTGATTACCCTATAATAAAATCAATGTTATACTTACATCTGTACTACGTCTATACTTGCATACTAGTTCTGCTTATTTTAGTATAGCATTGTACGGCTATACCGATTCTGATTACAATATTAACTATTCATGGTCAAACAAGAAACACTCCCGCACAGATAAACAGTGGCCTATGCAATATGCATATGCTATGCTGTTTCATCATGAATCCTCTCTATACCCAACCCTATTTCAAATATACTATCAACCCTAGTATAAAAAATAACACAGATATTGCAAAGAATAGAGAACGTATACAATGAAGTAAAATAATGATCTATAGGTACACTATACTAAAATTATAAGGAGCAAAAATTTTTATGTACGTGTGTTTCTATTTTAACACAAAAACGAGACCGATTTGAAATTTTTTGTTAAATTTTATTAAATAGGTACTGGTTTTTACTTATAGTAACTGCGATTAAAATTTCCACCCATAACTCGAACGATCGAGCTGAATGGTTTTATGGTTTTGGATTGTTCTGGTTACCTATTCTTTTACGTATAAAAGAAGATTATCCTAGGGAATGTATAAAATAAATATTGCTTCAATCGTTGCAATGTTTACATCAGAGCATTTAAATTAAAACTTCAAAGCCTTACTTTATTACTATTTTAGTTAAATGTAGTTAGATATTTTAAACACATTGTAGTGAATCAAAAATTAGGTCGCAACTCTGAGTAAATATTTAATTTAAAGAGTATGTACCATAAAATTAAGTGCATAAATAAATTAAAATTTATGAAAAATATTAAATTATACATAATAGTCATTTCGTGCAATGAGTTTCATTTGATTGTCTTTCGTTTCTTTAAATAAAAACATATCTGAATTCAATTAATTTAAAGCAAACATATTCGTCATGCGGTTTCGCTGTTGGCGATACAATAATTAATTCATCTTTTACCTTTTTATTTAATTGTTATAGTATATGTGACTGCTACGTACGATATATTTTATCAATGTTATCTTAAAAATGAAACTAACCTTCCCATCTCGACTTTTAAATATTATACATATTTCTAAATAAAGCTTTCTAACCCTTAATTCTTATGCAAAGTATTTTTTTTTTGTTTGCTTATTATTATTATTTGTCATGCGGATATAGATTTTTATGTTTCCATAAATTCGTAAAACTTTAGAGCTATTTAAATACATTCTTAATACAATTGATATTATTTGTATTTATAGCAATAATCAGTCACAGTTCATTAGACCTGGATCGATCCGTGAATTTTTCCTTCAATACAAGAAAGCTCCGTCTGATTACCGTCCGTCCGTTTGCCTTTATTTCTAAAAATTACATTTTTCTCTGAATCCAATACAATACAAAGCGTCGGACAATCACGTATTTTGTAATTCGATTGTACGAAACACCGATTGAGAATTGCCCAAGATATTTTTTGAGTGCTAGATAAATTTACTTGTACACAAGTTTAATAATAAATCACTTTATATCGAAATAGCTTTATTTATGTCGAAGCTGTTAGTGAGGGCGTTATTAGAATCCACTTATTTTACCCAATACAATTTCGCAGATGTTTTTTTTATAAATTTTCTGGAGAAGCGGGTATACATTATCTTTTCTTTTATTGGTTTTCTCAATTAATAAGTAGTATTTTTAAACGTGCAAGTTTTGATATTTACCTCCCTTTTCAATTGTTTTTAAAACGTAAAATTGTTTTGGAATACTCATGACAAACTGTTATTTTTAAATGTACACCTTAGTATGTAATTATATAATGTGCACATGATACAAATATAATCAGACAATAGCATACCACTTAGTAAAATAAATGCTTGAATGAAAGTGAAATAGAAGGTTCATATCCATGAGAAAAGAAGGTTCAAAAAAATGAGAGTGCCTATCCCAAACAACCTGCGTGTATAAATCATGGCATACGTCGAGTCATACGTGTTGATTGTCGTGTAATTTGTATTACAAAAAAATTTTTGATCTTTATTCTATACTTCGTGTTGATTGCAATAACTAAATACATAAATATGTATTGTATTATTATTCAAAACTTAATTATTTCAGATATCGTATATATTACAATCAGGCGACACCGAACAAATTGAACCATCTGTCGCTAGTTAACTGGTGGTCTACGAAATTGTATAAGAAGCCAGTGCTGCCACCTGCTGAAAAAGTGTATGGAAATTTTCATGGAAGAGTATTTCATGTCCCCGTTTTACACGTAAGTTCGTATACGTCTTATAATTTATTTGGATTCTCGTCGTCAACGCTGTTTACAGTTTTGCCCTTATTATGTGCTGCTCACAGGTTGCAGTACTGAACCAGTCGGCTCGTGTAATAATAATAGTATATCAAACATTCAATTCAGCTCCCTCTTTAGAACGTATGAACCTTGAATACATACTTATATCTTTAATTTTGGTGGTGTTACTTCTGATTTAAAATTGGCATAAATAGCGATAGTAGTGCAACTAGGCTTGAAAGTAGCTCGGTCTAGCTTAAAAATCTGATAATAGTTTGTCATGTTCCGTATATAAAATTTCACGAGTTTTCGATGCTAATCTTAACAAGAACAGCAAGTTGACTGAAAAACTTTAATTGCTACGTTTTCCACATAATCTGCATAGAGCAATTCATCATCATCATCAGCCCATATCTGTTCCCACTGCTGGGACACAGGCCTCCTATGAGGGTAGGTTGAAATATATGATATACTGTTTCGAAATAGCATGTACCAATACGAAACCATTTGGAGGGAGATGAAGTTAATTTCTAGATATTTCTTTAAGGCTCCGCCTTGGCATTTCGTTAAATATCAAAACAAATCGGTGAACGTGACGGGCGGCAGGGATGACAAACTTTTGGCTTTGCTTGCTAATAAGCTTAACTTCAAGTACGTATCCTTAATAATATTTTCATTAAAATGAGGACAAATTTAATGATTCCGATATTTAATTATATGATTAGATCAAGTAAAGTTTATATATTCTCAAAAGATAAATTTTGTTATGTAGCAATCATTCCAACCAGTGAAACCTTTTGCCTAACCTTTTTTTCCCATTTAAATCTATTGATTGATTGAAATTTAATATGAATACCTAAATATTTACTTACGAACAGGTTAATGTAGTGAACCTGGGTTACTAAACTGAATATTTACTTCTTAGAGTATTATTGTAGTTTATATTTTTGTATGTTTATGTATCAGATATAAATACTACGATCCACCAGAACGTAGCCAAGGATCAATGATTTCTGGAAATGGTACATTTAAGGGAGTTCTTGGATTAATATGGAAACGGGTGAGTATCTCGATATAGCACTATAATTACATTATGTTTTGTTAAAAGAATCGAATCTTCGAAAAGAATCTTCGAATCCACCTTGAATCGTCTATTAAACAAATACCTGAAAAAACTAAGAAGCCTAAGCTAAATATGATTACATTTAATGTTCTCAATAAATAATGTCTTACTAAATAACTCATTCATTTATACCATAAGATAGAAAAGAGAGCAGATTTAAATTTTTATTACCGTTTCTTTCACGTAATTCATTTATTCACAAGCAAGCGGACTTCTTTCTCGGTGACGTCACTATAACGTGGGAAAGGCTTCAAGGAATGGAATTCAGTTTTCTCACGCTGGCGGATTCTGCTGCATTTTTGACTCACGCGCCTGCGAAGCTAAGCGAAACTCTCGTCATCATCAGACCTTTTCATTGGCAGGTGATTTATATACAATTACTAGCCATCCGCCCCCGATTCGCATGGATAAAATAATACATGATGAAATATACAGATAAATCGTCCTCATGAATCACTGTATCTATAAAAAAACGCCATCAAAATCTGTTGCGAAATTTTAAAGATCTAAGCATACATACACACAGATGGCGGAAAGCGACTTTGTTTATTATACTTAGTGAAAATCATTATTTCTGGTTAATGACTTTTCAAAATCTCTGTGTCGTAGTTTATTAAAATTTTAAAAATAAAATGTACTAAATGTTGTGAACATAATGATAAACAAAAAATACAGTCGAATCGAGAACCTCCTTCTATCAGTGAAAAATATTCACGTTGAAGAAACCTCAGACAGAAAACTAGGCACAAAATGGAAATAATCATAACTTTAAACGGTGTAAATCGAGATGAAATTAAGACGTTTACACTAATACGCTTTTTCTTTCTCGCTCTCTCTCTCTCTCTCTCTCTCCTATTCTCACATTTTTTCTATTGTTTTTTTTTCTCTTTCTGTCACTACAGGTGTGGCCTTTTGCTGGCGCAACGCTACTAGTGGTAGGTCCAGCTTTGTGGTTTGTTATAGCAGCACCAACCTTCTGGCAACAACGAAAACAGGATTTAGTGAAATTGCTTGATGAATGCTGCTGGTTTACTACGACATTGTTCTTAAGACAACGTGAGTTTTTAAAAACTATGTTTAATAATATTTGAACAGTTAAGAACAGTTATTTTCTGTACCAATAAGAATAATTGGCTGTAGTTGTATTTTATATTGTCGCCATTGACAGATAAAACGTACTTGCATCATGTCCTCGCTTCTTCATTTAAAACTTATCAAATTATGTACAAACATGTCATCTCAGAGGTATTTAGTTAAGTAAGGTGATAGATATTTGAATACAGATTGTCTTGAAGATATCGTTTAATATAACATAGTGACTTGAAAATACAGTTTCAATAATTGACTAATTCATATTGAATTTATCAAGATATAGAGAAACCTCATCGTACAATATTGTTTTCGGGCTATCCCTAATTTAATTATTGATTAATTTTAATTTTAATTCTAGCACCAAACAAGGAACCTTCTCGAACTCACAAGGCACGTCTAGTCTCCATTCTCATATCTCTTGGAGCGACTTACGTCATTGGTGATATGTACTCCGCAAATCTTACAAGTCTGATGGCTAGACCGGCGAAGGAACAGCCAATAGGAACCTTGGAAGTACTAGAAGATGCTATGAGGAAGAAAGATTATGAACTGGTTGTGGAGAAACACAGCTCATCATTGACTATATTGCAGGTAAACCATTTAAAAAAATACCATTTACACACGCAAGTAAATGCAGAAATAAAATAAATATAGCATATTTTGTTATTTAGAAGTAATGTGAGTTTCGTATGGAATTTTGACATCGGTTTAGAAATTTTGAGTTTGCCCATTCAAACTTAAATGTCGGCTACAATAAATGAAATGAAAGAAAAATTACATGAAATTTGGCACAGAGATAGATTGAGACCCGAGAAATAACGTCGAGACTATATTTTCTACTAGCTGCGCCCCGCGGTTTCACCCGCGCAAGTCCGTATCCCGTAAGAATATCGGGATAGAAAGTTGCCTATATATTATTCCAGTTCAGCTATCTATGTACCAAATTTCATTGCAATCGGTTCAGTAGTTTTTGCGCGAAAGAGCAACAAACACACACATACTTACAAACTTTCGCATTTATAATATTAGTAGGATTACTATGCGGACGAAGCTAGCTAGCTAAGCTCATAATATAAATAATAACACAAATATTTGATAGCAAAATAACATATAGTAAATCTGAACTATAGAGCAATTACGGTACATTATGAGAATTAGTTGACAATAATAAATAAGAAACGTTTCTATTATAAAGGTAAATTATTACATAAGATGATTACGAGTTTTGTTTGTCTCCAACTTCTGTTTGATGTTGTGGTCTTAATTTGCTCCATTTGTTAACGTGGTCTAGACTACATCTAACGTAACAGTAATTAGTCTTAGATTTACTCTGCTGATAGTGTGCTCTTCTATAGAGATTGTAAAATAAGCAAGCCTTTGGTATTGTTTAGAGACTAATAAAATAGCGTGTTTTTTTTCGAACAAGATTTTTTCATTTGGATTTGAACTTTTTTAAGGTAAAATTATTTGTTTTATTCGTAAGGTGTTTTTTCAATGATTTAATTTAGATAAAGAGGTGACGAATAATTTACTAGTTATAGATAACTAGCTTGATCCCGCGACTTCGCTCTCATAATACCTTCCAGGATTTAAAGTAGCTTATGTTATCCAGACTAAGATATATCTCTGCACCAAATTTCATACAGTTCGGTTCAGCTGTTTTTTAGCGAAAGTAACAAACATACATACATATATTTATTTCAACTTTTTCGTTCATAATTATACTGCGACCCACATGCAAATGCAAGTATTTCTATACCTTATATGACATTCTAGTACGTACGCTACATCACTGACATGTATCGTCAAAATAAGTTCAGGAGTTTTTGTGAGCAAAAATAACAAACACACATTGATAAACTCACAAATTTTCTCGTTCACTATTGTACTAATATTTTAGCACAAGATATTGCGTAATTAAAGTACTTGGATTAAAATTGTCAATAAACAAATGATAATGAAGTCGGTTCTACTAAAGCACATGCCTATTACTCTGCACATATATGTGTACAGAACGGAACTGGAGTATACGGCTCTCTCGCTAGACTGATGAAGCGACAGAAAATCCAGCGGGTACGGAGCATTGAAGTGGGGGTTCGAATGGTGCTGTCACGACGTCGCGTAGCCGTGCTGGGCGGCAGAGAGACCCTGTACTATGACACTGAGCGATTTGGTAATACACAACACTTTATACACTACTAGCTGCACCCGGCAAACGCTGTTCTGCCTTACTCTTATCGTTTAGTGGTATGAAAAATAGATGTTAGCCGATTCTCAGACCTACCCAATATGCTTACCAAATTTCAGAGGAATCGGTCAAGCCGTTTCGGAGGAGTATAGAGACCAACATTGTGAACGAGAATTTTATATATAAGATTATGATTAACAGTCACATTGATTTTACTGAGTCTGTGGGACAGTCAAGTCACTATGTTATATTAATTTGTATGGAAAAAAATAATTTTCTTACAAATGTACAAAAATTGAGAGATAACAAAGAAGCATTCATGTTTAATATGTACCTAATATTTATATGTAATGAGTTTTGTATAAAATTATGAAAACTAATTTTTAGAGTTTTTTGGCTAAACTGTTGGATATATTTAATTGGTTCTTTGTATTAATATAAACGTTATTATGTATTTTAATTTATTGTTGTATAATCACCCAGTATATTATCACAATATTACATTAGTCTTAAAGGACTCTAATTATTATATATACTTATATTGTAAAGAGAAAATTCATATTAAGAAAGCAACTGCACCGAGTGACATAGGCTATAGCCTATGATATATCATAGCTACAACTAGTAGGTAATATATTAAGATATAAGAGGCCCTTTGTTACCCACTAGTCAATGCGGAAACTCAACTAATTGATCCGGGTTATAAAATATCTTATGTTACTCAAGTAGCTTATTACTAATGAACGAATTTTCAACATCAGTCCATTAGTATATATATATAAGAACAGAAAAGTATGATTGCCTATTTGTAATATAACCTTAGATATACTCAAGCAAGTAACAAGAAGATTTCATGCAGGTTCCCACAATTTCCACCTCAGTGAGAAGCTATACACCCGATATTCAGCTATAGCTCTTCAGATCGGCTGCCCCTACTTAGAAACCTTCAATAATGTGTGAGTGTTTTGATTCGCTTATTTTTCTTTCATATTATTCCACTTCAACCATAAACGAAAAGGTAAAAGGGATTTTATATTGATTTACTGCGGAGTTTTCGTGTTGTTAATTTAGCTAGTCACGTATTCTATTAAAACGTCGTTTTCTTTTTAAATATGAATATCGCTTTATGCTTCACAAATAATAATAATTATTGATCAATCACTACACGTCTGAAAAATTTATTTCGATGAACATATAACTCGTAGATATATAGCTGAAAATGTGATAATTACTAGATTGAATCAACTGTAAGCTTCAATTTCTATGTCTAAAATCGTACAGATTTTCATTGAATTCATTACTTCAGAAATAAAAATAAAATAATACTCTAATTATATTGTGAATAAACATTTCCACAGAATTTGAACGCTTTGTAAACCTACCTGAGCCTGAGCATAACCTCATGAGAATGACCTCATTAAACAAAAGAAAACTCAATTATATTTTCATTGTAAATTATAAATATCTTTGCTATAAAATTAACCAACACATACTTATAACACACGACAGATAATAACAACATGCAGCCTTTTATCTGTAATTAATATTCTTCATGTTCAATATTCACTATTCCATTAGGGTTATGACACTATTTGAGGCGGGAATTCTCAACAAAATTACAACCGACGAGTACAGGAACCTTCCAGAAGCATCTAGACGTTCTCAGAAGGTCACAGAGAGTGAGAATAAAGAAAGTAGTGACGGTGGGGAAAACGGCGTTACGTCACAGGTTGATATTTTAACATTATAATTTCTTTTTGAGGGATCATATTTTTAATTTAAAAATTAATTTAATTTAGAAGTATTTTTATGAAATGAGAGGAGCTCTTGGCGTAAGCATTTCTAATATTAATATCATATTTTCGTACATAATTAATCTGTATTAAAATTAAACCAGTCGTAGTTCGCGATTTCGCCCTTGCTAGTTTCAGATGCAAAAACCTCATTATTATTATCTGTGTACTTTGCAAGTTCTTTCTCATATTATATTATTTTTTAAAAGTAGGGTACGGTTATGTACCAACTGCATAGAAAAATTCTCAATCGACCTACAATCTCTTAATGAAATATAAGAATTTCGTGTCAAAATACTCAAGTATAAGGTTATCTTCAAGCGACACAATGAAAACATTTTAAAAATAAAACATTTAAATGAACGTGATATAACAAAGTTTTTGCAAAAATAACCTGCATAAGTGCTTGAAATTTTTAATTTTTCACTTGTTAGTTCTTTAGTTATAACGAAGCAGTCTCTTGTCAGCGTTTGAAATTAACCAACATTCTACTTTTATATAGAAGTGCTTTTAACATTTTTGGTGAAAGAAATTTCGTTTTTAATTGTATAAAAATTCCTCGGGGAAGATAATCAGGACGAGTCAAACAGTCTGAGCACATCGGACTCGATTATGAATTAAAATAATAAAATAACTTTCACGTATCGTTATATTTTGCCAATGATACGGTATTCCCGAACAATTACGACATTGGGGCCTTCAAGAAAAGAGCGTATATGTCCCTGAAAGGCTGGCAAAGCACTTGTAACACCTTCAGTGTCTCAAGTGTTTATGGGCGGTGGTGACCACTTAACATCAGGTCCACCTGCTACTTTGCTTGCTCAGCCATAAAAAAATGATTCTATTATTACAAATACAATATATATCCATTTTATTTTAACACTTTTATCACTATAAAACAATAATCACTAATTTTAGATGCAAACCGAATCAACTATAGGTTTGGAACCCGTTTCACTAACAATGTTACGCGGTGCTTTTTGCCTGCTTGGAGTTGGATATTTATTAGCAGGTACGTTTAAATAAAATATATGTACGTAAACAACATTTACAAATTATTTAGGTTAATTTTAAACTGTCTAATTTTATTGTGTTTTTATCTAGCTCTAATTTTTATATTAAAACAAATTATTTATGTTAATTTTAAACTTTCTAATTTTATTGTGTTTTTATTTAGCTCAAAGTTTATATTTTGTTAATTTATCGTATATGCGATGACGCATCGCTATTTTTAGACATCAGTGCTGCATCCTTGTTAGACAATAATCAAATGCACTATAGTTGATTGAGCTGAGTGCTTGATTTTCACGACATCTACAAAAAACTATGTAATTAATGAAATGCAGTGTTATTAAATTATCGTCATTTAACTTGTTAAGGCGAACACCCCATTAATTTGGTAACAGCCCTGTTATAGTAATGATGTATGTTATATTTAAAATAACAGCAACTATATAATACAATTTTTGCTGAAAAGTAATTCCAACAGCTTGAACACTCATTAAGACATTAAATCACACTATATCACACTAATATTATAAATGTGAAATTTTATTTGTTTGGATGTTTGTCCATCAATCAACAACTTGGTATACAGACAGGGTATGAGCTGACTTGGGTGATAGGATACTTATCCAAATAGTTCCTGTTCCTGAGGGACTTCCAGTATTGAAAATATTTGCAATAAGTTTCATTCAAATAGGTTCAGTGGTGAAAGCGTGATGAAGAGACAGACAGACATTTACTAATTAAGACGGAATTTAGACGGATAAACGATCCCCACCCTATTTTATGAAATATTATACAATAAAATCGCAATGAATAAAAAATTATCTCGTGATCTTAATTTCCCAAAAAAAATAGAATTTCTAAACAGATTCTCAGAGGAAACATGAACCGTCGTCAACGATGTCGTTAATTGCAAAAATTCTATTAGTTCTTACATTTTTCAGTGAAAATATTTTGAACGTCGGAGCTCATAATATTCGGGTTGATGAAGGTAATTCTATTAAATTCCAGAATATAATGATCTCTCATTAAGTCGGAATGAGGCTGCCGTTACTCTGCTATATTGGATCGACAATTTTCGCGGCCGACCAGAACTAATTAAATTAATAAACAATCGAGAATGATCTTATAATCCATTACTTCGATCATTACTTGCCGTGATTTAGTCGGGCGTTAGTAGAAAGAATAACTTCATATTATTTTTTTACATTTATTAGTGTTTTGGATTTTACATGTATTTAAATGTTGATTTTATTGAATTTTTATATCATTTATATGCAATTTTTGTGTGTTAATTTATATTGGGTATTTTTTGCTCTTAAACAAATAATTTATTATTTATTAATATTATAATATAATATAATATGTACTTTGTGTACATTTCACTGTAATTATTTTATATTGTAATGTGGGAGTCGCACGTTTCGACACGAATCGGAGATTCGTCATCCTCACAGAAGACCGGCGTGAAATAGTAGCATGCTACTGTATATCGTACGGTGAGTGGGGGAGCTGGAAGCCCGTTTCCTTTACTTCACCCTACCCAGCCGATTCCATCTTTCATTTCGCCAACCCTTTCTTTATCCCTTATCGATTAAAATGGGCAGAGGTACCTTTGCGGAGGTGATCGCTTACCGTCAGGCGAACCACCAGCTCAGCTTTTCGTTATAACATAAAAAATATATGTATATATACTATAGTCAGTATCCAAGTATTCCCCGCATAGTTTCCGTTCCCGACTTTCTCGTATAAAACCTTATGTCTTGTCTCAGGTCTTCATTCATATAAATCAAATAATACATTATCTTTCTTTCTCTTTTTTACTTTCAGATAAACAAATAATACTTTCTAATAATAATTTCAGCACTAGTATTGGGTATTGAAGTTAGTGTCCACCGTCGCCGTATGATCACACCTACATCGATAATTGAGAAGGCGACTCCCACACCCAGAATGAAAAGAATAAAGCGCCATCTTAGAAGACATTTCCGCGGACTTATTCGTGTCTTTCACAGGTTCATTGATAATGCTCTGGGGCCAGTGTATTGAATGAGCGTTATAAGATTAGATTCGTATTAGTTTAGAATTTAATTTTACAAGTGTATTGCTTTGGAACTTTGATCCTTAATGTTGTGGGATTAGATGTAAGGATGTTAATTTTTGTAGAAATATATAAAATGTGAATGACATTTGTTTTCTTGAAAATAAATTTACGTATATATTGTTAACGAACGCATATTCTCTAGAGATATTAGAGTAAATCCAAAAATGTTATATAATATATAGTAATTTCAAATATATGGAAAGCTATATTTGTTAAAGTCGAGCTCGTTACGGCACGTATTTGGCCAGCTCGCTCCGGGGAAGGTACCACGCCACAACAGAGGATCGATGTATAATAGTTGCGAGTGGAAGTGTCGGAGGCCCATATCCTATTCCTCACCCATCCATATCCTTTTCTTCTTTCCTCTGATCAACCCTTTTGTATCTTCATCATTTTAAAAAGCGGACAGAACATTCATAGAGGTATATATTGTCGCTTACTACTACATAAAGAAACAAAAAATATCTGCATAATATACAAGATAATTAGTGTCGGAACACACTAGTTCTGTTTGAGTAGTGAATTATCAAATACTCATTAGATCATGGGTACAAACGTCGCCTCAATTAACTCGATTCGGCCGGGACCCCAATAAAATGAATGTTCTACAATATAGACATAATAAGACATAGCACCAAGTTTCGGTCGACACGCAGTGCTGAAAAATGGCGAATGAAGAAGAAAATTAAATGAGACCAATTTACAAAAAAACGTTTTATACTTAATCTATACTATATATAAAACTATGGTGAGTTTAAGGATATATCAAAATCTGTTCAAGCATATAATGTTGATGTAGAATAAAGAATATTAAAAAGGTTGTAGTAAACACTTAAGTATGTTTAATTACTTTATAATGCTTGATAGACGTTGTTTTAGGTTAATGAATATCTATTATTTAAGGTTGTACGCCCATAATTTAGATATAATAATAGAGGTCTAACCCATTGTATAGAGATTTATACCATTCTATCTATCTATCCTATACGATCCTATAAAAAACAAGAAAACATTCGAAAATCGTTGTTCTCTCTGTTTCTGGCTCAAGTTTTCTACCTATTTTAGTTATTTGAAACACAGCTATTATTTTCGATAAACATTACAGTTTTGGCAATAAAAACTCAAGCTATGAATTGACTTTTTGCTTATAGCAATGTAAATCAAAATCATATAACATATGATAATCATTTCTAATTAATTCTCAGAAATTCTACATACCGTTAATTTACATTTAAATGAAGTCTATCAGCCCACCAGGCCGTGTGTATAACTGAGAAAGATGGCAGAATCAGCCTCATTGAATTAGAAAGGCGGCGAGAACTCGGTAATGAAGTTAATCTTAGACGGGTCTTATAATGTCTACGTCACGCTCGCAAATTTCATCTAATCCACTTATCTATATCTGTTTAAAAACAAACTCTAAAAACACAGAGACCCGGAGACGAATTTGAAGTGTCGTGCCGTGGAATAAATTTTGACAACCCTACATCATTGGAAATTTAATCCGAAATTAAGATGGTTTGATTTGTTGGTTTATCACTTTTAATGGTACACGGCCAAGGTCTATATGAACCAAGATCGCAATGAAGAATATATCACATAAATTGTTTGTTAAGAATCAATTTCAAAGTATGCTAGTTGCAACTGCATAATTCCAGTGGATAAAACTTATTTTTGTTTAATAACTTATTGTTTCTTTTAATTTTTAGTTTTATAGTATTGAAATCCTACTAATATTATAAGTGCGATAGTTTGTAAGGCTGTGTGTGTGTTAGTTGCTCTTTAACGCAAAAACTACCGAACCGATTGCAATGAAATTTGATAAGTAGACAGCTGGACAACTGGATTAACATACAGGCTATTTATTACCCCCATATTCCACGGGATACGGACGTGCGCGGGAAACCGCGGGGCGCAGCTAGTGCTTTATATATGATAAACTTTGAAAGAATAGACAAAATTCGATCACGAGGCGGGATTCGAACCCGCGTTTTTTCCCAACCGTAGAAACGCCTAGCCTCTCGGCCACCCGTAACTCCGCCACAGTAATCGAATTTCTTCTACTCTTTTGGTTTTAAGTGCCGAAGGGGCACTCACGCCATCTATTGAGGTGATTAAGAACCATGACAACCAATACGAAATATTATTTCAATGATTACAATATTGTATCGATGGAACGCGGCCCATCGCGAGCCTGCCTTATTCATGCCAAAGCATAGTGAACTCCTTAAATACAACATTATCATCTTCCTCTAAAAAACTCATTATAACATACGCAATACGTCTTCTACTTCCCATATTAATTCGAAGCGTTCGACAATGTAGTGTTTGAACTAACGACACTACATTCTGCACCGAACAGCTTAGATTCCATAACAATTGTTAATAAATAGCAATCTAAAAGCAATACTCGTAAAAGTAACTTGTGTACATTTGCTTTGATGACGCAAATTTGAAAACGCTCCTCGTTGATGGCACAAACGTTACGCAAACGCAAATTTAGGAATGTCGCACATTTACACATAATCTACTATATACAAATAAGTCGGGTTTTCCTTACTGACGCTATAACTTCAGAACGCACGAACCGATTTCCACGGTTTTGCATTTAATGGAAAGGTCTCGGGCTCCGTGAGGTTTAGGAAAAGCGGGAAAATCATTTTTCACATGCAGCCATCTGGTGGCGATTGAAGTTCGCCGGGTTTGCTAGTTCTGGATATAATTTAAATAAATTTTATATACGAGTAACTTTAGTGTATAATAAAAAAATACACTTTAAAATAAGATATTGTCAAAATTATTTTTTATTTTAAATTTATAAAAGGAACATGAGGCTACTTTTATTCTGCTATCTAATCTACTTATTTAATAATTACAATGAAAAACAGACTATCAGAATTCTACATACACTATAAAAACATCGCTTAATCAGTAATAAGGTTCCTACGATAAAAATCAATGCAATGAATCGTGCTATGCAACAATATACCATCGATGCTAAAAGTCCACATTGATTGAAATCTCAACAGTAAAACCTTAATTCGTTATTCATATGTATCTAACCTAACCATCACTGACAGATTTATTGACAATCTAAAATATGAGAATTATGTTCTAGCTTCTATATTATTCCTTATAATAATTTATTATTAATAACATACCTTGGACTACAACATTGTATGTGGTAGTCGAGCACGCTTCGGCACGAATTGGGCCAGCTCGCACCGGGGAAGTACCACACCCCCACAGAAAACCGGCGTGAAATAGCATACTGCTGTGTTTCGTTCGGTGATTGAGGGAGCCGGAGGCCCATATCATTTTCCCTACCCTTCCCTGTCCTTTCCTTTATTCCTCTCGTCAATCCTTTCCTAATCCCTTTCCCATTTGAAGTCGGCAATCCATTTGAAGAGGCGTAAGGTCTGCAATCGACCTTACACCTCTTCAAATGTTCCTGGGCGGTGGTAGCGCTTACCATCAGGCGACCCACAAGCTCCATATATATGACATAAAAAAATACCAAAAATAGGTAAATATATTTTTTCTTAAATTCAATATTTGGAAGGACCTTTATCACAATAGTATCTTCATGTTTTGACACTCGTGTAATCTAAAATCGTCCCAGTGTGCGGTATCCTTTATATTAGACGTTTCATCAATATTTATAGAGAAATATCAATTCTGGTAGTGTGCAGTTCTACTGTATATAGTTTTCTATGTAATATGCAACTGCTGAACGATGACGCACTTAATATTCCAAATTTATATAGACCTGGCAAAAATGCGTAATAATAAAGATTTTTGTAAGAATTAAAAACAACATATAGCAACAAAGATGGTGTGTGAATCGTAAAATTAACAAAGAAAAGGTGAACGAACGGACGAGAATGAAATATCGTAAATATTTACAGATTTTTAATCCTTTCTCACAAATCGGAGGAAAAAGTTTTGTAAATTTGTTGTCGCAGAAAGTCTTTGATATAAATTGCAGTGTTAGAGAATATACAACATAGGACTCTTCTTTGCTGACACTCTAATAAAAGTCAATTACTTTATGTTGCATCTAAATAGCAAAAATTAAAATAAATATATCCGTTTTTATACTTTTAATAATAATGATTAACTAAAATCAAAATTAATTATTGATAATAAAATTAAGAATCGCTATTGAGTAACAGAATTAAGACACGACGATCGCCTCAACAAGGTATATACCTGTACAGAGAACATCTACGGTAAACATCATAATGTAAAACAGAGTTCCATCAAATATTCTAACAAGATCTATTCCAGGAACCATCTCAAAAACATTTTACAAATTTGTTATTTCAGTATCAAACGAATTCTATAGATATGACAACATGATTTTCGTGTTGTACATATATCGTTTTGTTTCATCGGACCAAACTATGAGCACATCTGAATCAAAAGATTCCGGGACAGGATGTAGACGTAAATTCAAGTGAACGTGCATCGAGAAATGGAGAATTTTTGTTATGTACTTCGAATATTTCACAATTTCTATTGTATAGTGATCGAGCTGTTTGTTAACACCTAACGTTTGTTGTTTGTGCACGTGGGTTAAAAAGCAATAAAAGATTATGTATTTATTTATTTGAAAAGCGTAATGCGCATTTGAATGCATATATTTTAACAAAATTTTAGCAATTTGACACGGAATTAAGTCCTTGACGATTTATACAGGAAAAGCGCAAACTTCTGTACTGTACTTTTCTTCAATTAACATAATCAAGTATTAATTAGTTCACCGACTGTTTCGCGTATGTGTGCTTAATTTTGAATTCATAATAATGATATACCTGGTAACTACCAACAAACTATTCTCAAATATAACCTCAGTATTATTAACTTGTTGATAGTGGTGGCGCATGTAGATAACATCATCACTGCTCAAACGGTGAAGGAAAACGAGTGAGGAAACCGGCATGTCCAAGAATCTTCGTGACACAAAAGTTCTGCGACATATGACATCTGCTAACCTGCACTTGGCCAACGTGGTGGATTATTGCCTGAACCTTCATAGGTGGCCTGTATTCCAACAGTGGGAACATATATGGTGAATGATGATGATGATGATGATTATTGACTTTTGGTATTTTTAAAGCATATAATGCTGTTATTGATTTGGTCTTATTATGATATAACCTATATAACAATAAGTTATAGGCCATGTGGTTATGTATTTAAACACATACGAGTTGAATTACGGTATTTTTCAGTTCATCTATTTCAGTTCAGCAAACATACTAAAATATTTGAACTTAATATACTAGCATACAATACGGTGAACATAGATAATTGACACGGATGCTTTTAAATTGCAAACGTCAACAAAGCAGAAATATAGACTATCGAATTGTGCGAAAAAATCCCAAAGTATCCGAATTCAAACCCGAGCGATAGCTTGAAAACGCAGGCATTCATATATGAACGGTTCGACTCAGAGTGTTATGGTTTTAACACGTGGCCGCTCTATTGTTTCTATTCGAAATGTAAGTGCAAGCCTGCAGGCTGCAGCTGCTCGTTCCGAAGTAGGACGCCGAAATTGGGTTACCAGTAGGGTTATCTACTGTTAAATTAAAGTTCAGACATTTGCGGCTAGGATTCCTTGAAATGTGAAGTCTTAGTTATGAAAATATCGGAATGATCGGGTCAAATGATCGTTTAGTGAATTTTGGTATGAAGTTTGATATATGTTTCGTTTATTGGAGAATATCAAAGATTATGCGAATATATTTTCTTTTAAATTTACAGAGACGACAAAATTTGAGAAAATGACATATATTATACACGCGTGTTATTTTTATTGATACTTCGATGTTGAACTCAATTCAAAGGAAAATGAACTTTATAGAAACTGGTATCAGTCGCAAATAATATTGAAATATTAGATTATAATGACAGAGATTCAATTATCAATAAACTGAACGGATCGTTTTTGTCATGTAAAAGAAAAAAGCAAATAAAATTCCAGCATATCAGGACTCTTGGTAACCCTATGAAATTAACTGTGCTATATTTTTAATACTATTTCAAAAATATTTAATAATGTATTATTGTGACGTTTAATTTTTTAAATATTAATATTCCTGTATATTCCACTTTGTCAAAGGAAGTAGGTAAAATTAATACATTATCGGCTTGCAGACTATTTTTAATTACATCGCAAATTTTGAATCATGCGTTCGGATTATATTGCTTAAAATTTCATGCATTCAATTAATCATGATAATCTCTATACTACACAGTATACACTTTCACAATGTACACATTTTATGTATCATTTTACTGAAAATCTATAGCCCTTATTAATGAATTACATTATCAACAATAAATCAATAGATCATTGATAATTTCGGTAGAAAACTTCACTAGCAGTAGATTTTGTTAGTATGAAAAAATTACTGTCCCTTTTTTATCCGGGCTGTTCCGAGGTTAATAAAAATACATATAAATAAAGCTTCGTAGTGGTGAAATGATTTTCAATTGGCAGTAGTAATTTTTTCAGAAGACTCTTTTATTGAAAATAAAAAATAATTAGCGATATCTATCATGCACTTCACCCGTTGTGTTGTGACAAAGGGAAATATGGTTTAAATTAATATCAAAAATATTAAATATACAAATAGCGAATGCTATTGGTTTCATGATACAAGCCTCTTTTAAAGCCATAATCAATCACGCTAGCCAAGTGCGGGTTGAGAGATCGAACGGTTACCTTCGAATTGGGCCAGCTCGCACCGAAGAAGTACCACACCCCCCAGAAAAACGGCTAAAAAATATTTCATATCTCGAAATTTGTGTTATGGCTCGAATGGAATTAATGAAGTTCGTGCAGAAAAAGACCACAATTGACGAAATTCGTGCCGTGGCTGACTCGCACTTCGATCTCGACGCGTTGTGACGAATAAGAAAAGCCATAACGTAATTTTAGAGTGCACGTATAGATTTTAAATTTCACTTTTCTCGAAATCTCGACCAATGTACGTTAGTAAATACAGAGTCAATTTATAAGCGTTTATCTTTAAAAGCTTTATAACCTATTTGTATTAAAGTTGCGCAGGTACATATATACGGTTGATTATTGTATATTACACCATCATTCTCATTATACTTTTCAAGAGATAAATAAACTATCATGAAAAGATGTGATGAAAGTAATGATTCTCACATTTGCTACCTTAAAATCGCATTCAACGTTCATATGAAATATATAAAACAATTGTACATTCTAGCCTTTTAATCTTTACAAATCACAAGAGCCATTCAAAACTTAAAACACTTATTTACAAAATATACAAAGGATACAAAAAACATAAAAGATATGAAAGCGCAGTTTTGTTCGAGTAACAAAATCTTTTCAAACGAATAACAGTACAATTCATTCCGCTGGAATTATGAAAGTTAACTTAACTTCAATTTTAACAGATTAAATAAATTATTCAGGTAAATTAATCCGCTTAACAACAATACAAGTCTTTATAATTTAATTATGGTTTAGGGGACGATATCGCATTGTTTGAACATCAAACGAAATTAATTGGACAGTCGTTTGTTTGGATTGACGGTTATTTAATATTAGATAGTACACTAGATAAAAATAAATCAATGATACGCTTTGATTACAGTTTATCGCGAAAGCAGTATAAGAACAATCTTTTGATTGTTTCAATACTGTATCATAAAATATTTAATAGTAACTGAAGTTAAATAATTACGATATTCATACATATCTATTTACTAGCTGCGCCCCGCGGTTTCGCCCGCATCTCGTAGGAATATCGGGATAAAAAGTTGTCTATATATTATTCCAGTTGTCCAGCTGTCTACGTACCAAATTTCATTAGAATCGGTTCAGTAGTTTTTGCGTGAAAGAGCAACAAACGCACACACATCCTTACAAACTTTCGAATTTACAATATTAGTAGGATAAATTCCTTTACTCTCTTACGATTTATCAAAATCTGCATCTTTTATTAAATACAGCATTAACATACATCATCCATTGGAAAAGCGAGACAGGCAGTTTAACACAAAAATAAACGCACACAATTTTTTTCCACTATTATAACAATTACCATACTTTTCAATATAATCAAATCTCTATATACTTTAATTCACCCCATGTAATTATTCAATAAATGCGGCGTGAAGGCATTACTCGTTTTTCGAACATCTGTCCCCAAAGTTTCGCTGAATATATCAAAAGTTTACCGTCGCCATGTCGACGTGTCGAACTGTTTACTGATGCGAATATACTTGAAACTAACTCCATGAAAATGTGGAAAAAATAGGAAAATGTTGGGCAACCGAGGTACTCGAACTGAATATATGAATCGAACTAGTTGGCATAGTAATCTTATTCCAATAAAACCGGCCGGGATTTTTTTTTCTATTTTTGTTTCGTCGAATTTATCTATCAGTCAAAAATATGTCAATGTGAGCAGTGTATACGATGTTACGTTTAACGCTACAAAGCTTATTTCGCAATAGCTGAGTTGAGTGAGGCTTCCTGGAAGCACAGATAATATAATACTATCTGGAAGTTAGTTGTCCTTTATTTGAATATTACCTGAAGTTTCATCTAAAACTGATTGCACCTGGCTGAGTGAGGAATACAGCACATATTTAACATTTAACAGATGCATTTATAACTTAAATTTAACCGTGAATAATAGTTTATTGATTATAATCTATTTATGAATACTGTATTTCTGAATAATTAATATTACATCATGAAAACCTTTAGAAAATTTGATATATCAACGTGAGAAGCTCTATATACCCAATATGTGTTTTTGACAGAATAAAACTATAAGTATAACTTAGTACGAGCTATATTTTCGTAAAACAAAACAAATTAAAATAGCTTTCAATGAACACGGGAGTCTAACAAACTACTTTAAAACGAGTGTGGTAAATCTCATCTACATTACCAATGGTCAACCAGAACTGAGCTATTCAAACAGTAAACTGAAGTGGATCTACATTGACGAACACATTATTTCTTATTTTTATGGCAGAGTAAGCAAAAGCAACGTGGCTAAATGAAAACGCTATCATAGATTTCAATATTCTAAACGACTTTTTGACGTGCGTAAATTTAATTAAAAAAAAATACCTAAGACGTAAATTATAATTAATATTTTAAAACGTTTACGCCACTTTTTGATTTTGATTCAAAAAACAGTGTCATTATATGTAAATCCTTATTGATTTGTAGTTTAGCACAAATTAATACTCTTTCATAAAAACTTTTATTTATGTTCCACTCTCAAAAAAGAGCCGATATAAATCGCGTTTAAAATCCGTTAAAAATTCTTTAATTTCTAAATATATAGCACTCGCGTAAAATCAAACACAAGACAATACGATTGTATAATATTGTAAACACAATGCATGAGAACATCAGCGCATCCTAAACATAAAAAAGAGTTCTTGATAATTCAATCTCCGTTTTACAACAACAACCAAGCTCTCTACAAACCAGGACCGCATATAAAGAACAAAGATCGAGCAATCAAATAACTTAATCGTCGTTTAATAACAAACAATCCCTGCCACTTCACTGGATATAAACACAACCCGGGGCCAGCTCGGAATGCGACGCCCGAGAATGTTTAATCTCTACTCACATGCCATACACCTTTGTCTATTCGAATGGCCATAAAAATACCTTCCAACGAGCCTGATTTTCTTTGTACACCATTTCTATATTGAGCTATCGGTGTGACAATTTGATAAATATTGTGATACTATCTACTAATATTATAAATGCGAAAGTTTGTAAGGATGTGTGTTTGTTGCTCTTTCACGCAAAGACTACTGAACCGATTGCAATGAAATTTGGTACGTAGACAGCTGGACAACTGGAATAACATATGGGCAACTTTTTATCCCGATATTCCTACGGGACACGGACTTACGCGGGTGAAACCGCGGGGCGCAGCTAGTAATTTATATATTTGAATTCGAATAAAACTACTTCGATATGTTTAGATGAATGAAACTACAACTAAATATAAGTTTACTAACTTTAACCATGTGACAAAATACTGCTTTATCGAAAAAAATGCAAATTCAATAAGCCTGTGTTTCAAATTGATCAATCTCCTATTAAATGAACTAATCATAACTAGATTTTAATTTCAGAAATATTTTCAATACTTGTCTTTATTTCGGAAATTGATCGAAAGTGTATTATTATTGAATAAATTATTAACTATTTTAACCTAACACAACAGACATGAATAGAAAATAAAAACTATTTTCATGAAAGCACAGCGGTATATCGTCCTATTGTGCTACTTTAAGCTTCCATAGAAAACCGAGAATCCTAGGTAGACAAAAGTCTAGTAAATTACGTACTTCTGTGTGTGCATTATAATTAAACATTTACTTTATGTATACAAAATACCTGTGAAAGAAAAGACTTTAAGATGATTTACTTAATTTGAAGAACTCTTAAATAATGTATTGTGTTCGTACGAGTTTGGTAGCGCTAAAGAACCAGTTCCTTTGCCGACTATGACATAAAAAAATACGATTGCCATTTGCAAAACGTCGGTTCAACACTAATTGCTTAACTTTTCCAAAACTTGCCACAATTTTTGCTAAACAAACCGCGCTGCACTCAAAGGCCAGTTAGTTTTACTTTTATCTACCTAGGTTTAAAACGCGAACGTAAATTTTTAAAAGTTTCAGTCGGCGCTCACAGCAAAAACATTCATGTTGCACACTCCCATTCGCGACGATTTAATTAAACAACTTAAAGAAAAATAAAGTGGAATTTTTAGCGCGCACGAATTCACTAATGAAAGTTTTAAATGACCGACAAAAAACAAAAAATATTCGTGACCTCGTTATTTAGACTACATAATTATATTTTCTCCCAAAAGCACTTGTCTACCATTGTGCGTCTTCAGTCAACGCAACACGGTCGAGATTGCGCCGCTGCTATTTTTCAGTTTCGTCCGTAACTGGTCAATGTTTAAGAACTTTTTTAAAACTTTTTTGTTAATCCGGTCCAAAACAATGGTCCACGAAATTCATAAAAGGGCCAAATCGCGGACAGGAGTAGACAATGGATATTCGGACTATCAATCTTATGACGTATCGAACTTTTCTGTCACAACTGATGGAAAGGAACTGAAACATTTCAAAAACATGGTCCTTTCTAGTGCATTATTTGTAACGATGTTTATTTGAAACAGATTTTACATAAAAGTCCCAACATCAAATAAATACCAGCTGATAATTGAGCCAACTTGAAACTAATTTGACATGTATGTTACTCAATGCCGTTACGTTTGACAATAGCAAATTTGCTAGAAGGCAAATAACGTTGTTCAAAATTATTTGTACTAATTGCTATTATTTGTCAAAGCCCCGTAACAAAATAATATAACATGAGAGAACTTTAATATAGAGCCTTTCTACTTAGTTACTTGTAAAATAATGTCAAGAAGCTGTCATTCAAATTGAAATAAGATTCAGAAAGATCACTGAGGAAGACCTGGTACCTTGTGCGTGTGGTAATTTGTGTATATGTACACTATAGACAGCAAATATCAATTAAAAGAGTTTTTACTTGAGGGAATCGGTTGTGCAGTAAGCGGCAGTGAATTTTATATAAGTAATTTGACATTAATTTTAATAAACAACATTCTACGAAGAATACGAGTTTTTGTGAATTTTGTCAGCAAAGTAATAGATAAACAGCAAAATTTAGCACAAATTAAAGAAGATTTGAATTTAAGATTTTAAGAAAAGTAAAAAAAACCCCTATTTAAACAAAATTTATGTCGCACTGCCAAAAGTGCACTCAACTCTTAAGTATTTAAAAAATGGCGTTAAAAGCAATGGATATAACAAACTGTAACAATAAATATTCTTTTATGCTCCAGTCACAAATGTTTCTAAACAACGGTCATTTTTCATAATAAAAATAAAAGCGAAATCTCTCCTGCATCCTAATTAAAGGAGCTGGAAACCTGACCCTTACCTCGCTCAAGGGTTCTCGAAATTTCCATAACCCTCGGGATTTTTTCCAACATAAGTTATCCAATTTGTTAACCCAGGCCAATCCTTCCGTCAACGAACCCTCTTCAATATAGACCTAGGAGACTATAGATACGTACAAAAATAGACATAAGAAGGTCACAGTTAAGTGATAATCATAATTTCTTACATAATATACCCTAAGAAATTTTATACAGATTTAGGTTTAATCGCGTCACAAATATATTGTATATTGCAGAGTTATATAAAAGTCTACGTTTTGTGTTTCATAAACGTTAAAAAAAAATCTAAGTTATTTTAAATTGATAACGGGTAAAATAAAATTAACACTTTCTATACCTTTATAAGTCTATGCCCAAAACCTCACAGCTTACAAGACAGGCGAGTTACATATGAAATTTATTCGAAGATATTTATCTAAGGAGATATAGGTATACTTGAACATTTATTTTATTATTTCACTGCCATTTTGAAGGACCGTCTAGGTCTACCTTTCTAAGTCTAAAATGTATTTATCCTATTTGGGTTTACCCGACTAAATCGAAACTCAGGATGAGTTGTGATTAAAGCATCCACGTAAGAAGCATTTTCTCTGCTACATTTTATGGACTCTAGTGTGAGGGTCAAGCACGCTTCAGCCCAAATTTCATTTTGGTAGGATTTCTCATGTAAAATAACGTGGCATATGTATTTTATTTATTTAATTATAACATTTAATGTATGTGTATGAATTATAAATATTACTTTGTGTTTGTTGTGTTTAATATAGAAGTCGAGAACGCTTCTGTATGAATTGGGCCAGCTCGCACCGAGGGAGTACCACAGCTCCATTTAAAACCGGCGTGAAATACATGCTACAGTGTTTGATACGGAGTGTGGGGGAGCCGATTCTTTTTCCTCGCCGTCATTATATCGTATCCCTCTAGACATGCTAGACGACTTTTAAACCTGCGAAGATTACAATTACGTACAATTACAGGGGCCCTTACAGGTCATCGTCCCTTTATCAAGCATCTCTTTAACTTAGGGATTACTGACAGTCCGTTATGTAGAGCGTGCATGACGACTGAAGAAACGGCAGCCCACGTGATCATGGAATGCACGGCGGTTGCGGAGTACAGGGCAAGGCATTTGGGTTGTCCTAGGTCCCTCCCTGAGGTTTTCAGCAGCCCACAAAAGCTGCTTAGCTTCATGGAGGAGCTGGGATGGTTCCAGCTTTGACTGGCCACCCCCTCCTTTTCTTTTCACGCAAAATATGCGCTAGTCGTCGAGTTGCGGAAAACGAGCCCGTATTATTATTATTATTATGTGTATCTCTCCATAATACTCGGGTACCTCCAGAAGGAAAGCACCCGGTCTTTTGGAAG
>NC_052114.1:2733370-2748744 GCF_012273895.1 Zerene cesonia
ACTAAGGACCGCGGGGGCGCTACTCCCCGTCACCTCGCCACAAGGTGCCCTGCGGGCTTATTATTATTATTATTATATCGTATCCCTAAAGAGCAGGCAGCACATTTGAAGAGGCACTAGGAGGGAGGAGCACTACCCTTTTTTTCTATTAAAGTGGGGAAATCTTGCATAGATACCCACTACCCCCGGAGAAGAAGTCGCGGGTTATGTCGGATTCCTACCGACTTAAACCCCACTGTATTCCGTCAAGCCGCAGTGATGAAGGAGCCATGGGTACTTGTTGGATTCGTCCGCGACCCCCTCGGCAAGAGGGACTACCCCTGCGAATATGCATCGTCCGTGGAGATCGCTTACTTAGGCAAACTAACAGCTCAGTTGCCCGCTATTACATGATAAAAAAACAGTTGAATGAGTTCAAAATGAAGAAAGAATTAATTTTTAATATTGTCTTGTTTCTAGGAGCATCAGTTAAATGTGTTCGTGAAAATACGCTTTATTTGTATTGATTATATTAATTATATGTTACGCTTAAATATATTTAACAAACAATTAAATTATAGGGTAATCAAAATTTAAGACTGCAACGTTGTAATAACTGAATCTATAATATTTATATTACTAAAAGATATTTTATCTAGATTGCAATATTTATGACAAATATGACAATTATTTCAATGGTTGTTTTTTTTTTTAATTTGTTAATTCTATTGTTCCTCGTAATGATAAGTCAATGTACGAATATTGCCCGTAGCTTTATACATAATTATTAACCATTGAAAATAAACACACTTTAAATAAACAATAATTGAAAATTAACAATTACGAAATTAATTTTAATAATCATCTCAATTATTAGCAAATTGACAACCTTTTGTGCGTACGCTGCATGAATGCCAATGTTTTAAATTTAAATAATTTTACTATTTATGGATTATAATTCCGGTGTTTGTAAAATAACATAGTCGTTCGGAGATTCTTCACGTCTTTGAATTTGGGGTCAGAAATAATTTTTTTGAAAATTATTAACACCTTTAAACAAATTAAATGATTTTAATATTACAAAAAATCTCAAAACATCGCTATCATAACCTATCAAAAATACATGTCATGATATGAAGACTGAGATTTGTTATAAATAATCTTTAATCATCTTGAACCGAACTATTGTTTCTCTACTCTATGTACCACAGATTATTAAGAATTACAGAGCCACTTAAACCCACATTTAAACGAAAACAGACCTCATTCGAGAGAGGTATCTATATGCTATAAGTATACATACCACCATCACTTGTCTTCGAGGCACCCTCGTAACAACAGTTGAACAGTGTTGGGAATGTTTATGCCTCACATATGGAGGTCGTTCTTGCTAATTGGACTCCTTAATTCGGAATTTCAGGCCTCAAGCGTTAGACTAGTACGGGAAGTTTAATCCAAATTTCTTGTACAAGTCTCCACAATTTTGAGGCCATTTTAATGCGGTTAACGCTGTTGAGATTTGCTTTATGAGTTCGGATTTATACGGGGTTGTATTTGTAAAGTGTAAGACTGTAATATAATGGGTATACTTTTATAATGAATAAAACCATTCCGTGTGACATTAATATACACAATTTTCATATAATATGTATTTACCTACAAAACAATTAATATATATGCTATAGAGTTATGAACAACAAAAACCACCATCATTTGTGTAAAGTAAATACATATATTCCATGTATAAACAAAATAAACAATTCTTCTACATACAATCATCGTCAAAATATATTTTTGGTGTTTTCACACCGCAGTAATCTTTCTACACTTGCCTCGTCAATTGATAGACATTGTTGATAGAACTAGGATGAGATACAATTAAAAAGAACTAAAGAATGATGGAAGTTGGAAGCTTATGTTATTGTTTTTTCATTCGTAGAATCCGATGTCGCGTAAATGTAACAAATATGCAAATAACCAAGTACCTAATACCCAAACATTAAATGCCTAAGAGTTTTGTTATAGTTCACTTTAATTGGAGTGTGGTATCGTGCGAAAGCATACTAGACTCCCACATGAAAAAGTGGTATAGAAAGTGCTACTGAAATGAAACGTACAACCATCCTTAAAATCTTTATGTTTATTTTTTAAATCTGCTTCCGATTCTGATAGTAATATAACGGTGTATGCATATTCAATGTGACTGTTTTTATTTTCAAAGCAAGGAAATCTATATATTTGGAAAGACCATACTTTCGAAAAAGTTCGACACACACACACATAAGTAAACAATTACAGATACACAAGTAAGACACATGGTACCAGTTATTCGAAGAGGCTTATAATTACAGTTAATTTTGAAAACTCTTAAAAAAATCTTCTGTGGATATACAAAATACAAAGTGACGAAGACAGCTTCGTTGTTCTGAGGACCAAAAACTTTTAAGTCAATAAAATAATGCGGAAAAGCAAACTCGCGCTCAAGTACTTCCTAAGATATTTAAAGTACGCTGTTATACCTACATCATACAGACAATTAAACGACATGTGGTTATTGTTTTTTAGATGAAATTATTATATAATAACGTTTCTCTCACAATTTTTGTTGTAGTAAAACAATCGATCATATGGCGGGAATCGAATTCCCTTTTCTCTCGTCCGATTTTTCGGCCACCGATATTCTTTAATTTGTTTCTAATTTCGCATCATTTCATTTATTTCCATAAAAGAAAATACTAAAAATAATTCTTTTTCAAGACTCTATCAAGAAAAATTGTGTATGGGTGTACGTATGTGATTATATAACAGCTAGAATCACTTGAAATTAATGTATAATGTTATGGGTTTAAAAGCTAAATTAATCTATTTTTAATTCATTACCATCTTACAAATAATTAATTATTCATTATTAGTAATACTCTGTGCATTACATGTATAATACAAAGCTTGGCTAAGGTGTGCCATAAAGAGAATCCGTGTTCATTTCTCATGATTTTCTAACCTACTATACACATAGAACCAGTGAAATTATAGCAGTAGTACATAATAAAATAATTTCATTTGCTTTTCAACATGCAATTTTAAAAGACTACGAAAACGTCATGTAGTAACCGATCAAGAAAAGTTAATTAATATTTCGTCACACGCGAGATATTTTATAATATTATATTGTATAATGAATTCCACTTTAATGTAATATATAAAAGTAAGTATTATATAAATATGGGTAATCTTAAAAGTCTGTTAGCTAACGCCTTAAAATTTAAGTGCAGTTTAAATTCATGCAAATCGTCTCTCTCTTTGTGTATTGACTGCATTTATTACGTATTCATACTGTCCGTCGGATGTTTTATTAAAACTTGACTTATTGTTAAACTTGTGCATTGTGTCGTCAGAGGGTTTATTTTGTGTATTAAATGAATGCATTGTGGTTTTTACCTGGGAGTAATTTTATTTAGATGTAACAATAATGATAATAACGTGGTTGGAAATGCTTTTACTAATTCTATTGTACATTGCATTGTAAAATTGCTGTTCTGTTGTGTTTATTTATACCAGATTTTGAATAACATACAACAATAATACAATGCATTCAAATGAATTTAAAATTATCATATTCCTAAAGTGTTGAACAAAATTACAACAATCTGGTTTAAATCAAAAACTGAAATTGTTGACATATTTCATGTTTTTTTTAGTTCATGTTCAATGAAGTGTTAAAGAAACAAAATAAATGTTGCTTTAAGCTTTGATGAGTTTAGTAGATATTTAAGAGGTCATTTTTAAATACTATAACTATTTGCTAATTAATGGACAATGCGGATACTAAATGAAGCATTTCAAAAATTAACACAATTTAGTTAAAAGTTTGTTTTTCGTATATAATATACAGGTTTGTTTTTCAAAACCAGGCGAGTGTCGCGAATGCGGTTTTAATCAAATGCCTTTGCATACAGTGCTATCAGCTATCGCTTGTGGATGAATTGCTATCGTTATTGCTTTTTCACTACGTGGAAGTTAGGCCATGTTTACCGAAATCATGACCTTTTAATAGTTATGTTAGGCCTTTGCTTTGAAAAACCACTTCAACATTTTAACTGATTAAGCAAAGTATATTTAGTTATTAATAGCCAATTACATTTTTTTCACTTTTTAATACCAGAATAAGAATTAAAAAAAACACATATACAATCTGTTTCTAAGCCCTGACAATGTCTGATAAATGATTCAGCAGTAAGACTGCTGAACATAGGCATGCTCCAATGATTTGCATTACAACCGATCACCTGCCTGTATCCAGTTACTCCCTGGTACCTGGATCATTCCATTTAGTTTAGCCAATACCCAGCGGGAAAAAAGACAAAAGGTCCCGGTCTAGTAGGACACAGACTCACATACTTGTCCGTGAAGAAAATTGATGAATGTCAAATGCATCTGCCCAATCCTCCAGGGAATACGACACTTCCCAAATAAACAATAATAATAAATATATCCAAACAGTATTAGTACCATGAAGGTAGCTATTTATCCATTAAATTAATTAAAAATAGTACACTTAACATGGATTCATTTCGAAGATTACATGAATCAGAATTTAGTTTACTATTTTCTCATAAATATAAAACTTATATTTACTTCTTACTTATAAAAATTGAGAAGAACTAAAATATCAGTAAGGGTGCGTTTGTAAGTGTTTATACCCAATGAACAGTAGTTACATTACATGGAACGGAACTTAAAACTTTAAAGGTCACTCACGGGAGATTCATAAACTATTCAACATTAAATAAGAATAACTCATTTAGGAAGGAAGGTTTTGGAAACAGTTCATATGTGGTTAAATTGGTGTTACAGTTTTAGTTAAAAATAAAACATTGTTTGATAGATAAACATTATTGACTAGCTACTCATTGCCTGGGATAAAAACAAAATAAAAATAGCCTACGATACCCACAGATGACGGGGTTTTCTTTGGGTACACGAACCTTAAAAATCAGTTCTGTGAATCCTACGTCAACGTCACAAACTCACAAACAGTACCTCTTTTTAATTTCATATTTTAAAAATAAGTTCAATCAATTTAATGGTTATTGAAGCTAGTTTTTGTTAAGAATCTATTATTGTTTAACGAAATAAACTTAACCAAAAATAGGTTGATTAAGAAGATGTCCTACACAATGCGTAGTCTAACGCCCGAAATTAATAATGTATCTCCTATCTATGATTAGCTTAGATTATTATTAGATTAGATTATTATTATGATAATCTTCGATTATATGCTTCGATCTTTCTAACCTACATGCAATAAAACAATCCTTCGATTGATTTTTATTGACAAGTATTTCTCAATCAATAGATTTCTAGATCAATGTATGGTTACTTTTGGATTACCTTCGTGTTGTCCTTTTTAAGCTTGGCATATGTCTAGCAATTTGAAAATGTTTAGTATTTTGAAAAATTATTATTAAGGAATTTAAATAATCATGTGGCCTCTCGAAATCACGCCCATAAACACAAGCCTCGTTTGTCTTTATTGTATGAATTATTTTTTACTGAAACGAAGATAATGTAAGACGAAAAATATCTTACAATCCAGAGTTTATATTATTACCCACATTGGAAGTCAACGTTATATTAAAATTCAATGAATGCGTCTCGTAAATCAAGGCGTAATGAAATACTTTAAAAATAAGTTAAGATATTAATCTGCTCCCAAATATTTAATTTCGACAGTACAATTTGTTGTTTTTAGATATTAAATTTTCGTCGAAGTTACTCATTTAAGGTCTGTACAAATTTATGTATTTTGTATGTTCACATTTTATTAAGGACCGATTTTTAATTTTATAATTATAAAGTACGCACTAAGAAAGAATTTTGATAAATTCTGTATTGCAATAATTGAGAGATTACATTTATTTAAAATTTATCTTAAGATTCTTAGACCTTCATTTAACAGCAGCTAATATTTTACATTTAACGAAATAATTGTATTCCTAACACATTTACGCTTTGTGAATCTTTTTACTTTAAAGCCCATAAATCGTTTTCAATACGACCTCCAGCCATTTAATAGATAAACTCAGTACGTGGAAATCCCAGAGGGAGCCTTGAGCATCGGTTAGTTAGAACGCCCTTCATGCCTCTCTAGAGATCTTCCATTCTTCAACAGCAAATAGCAATCCAATATTGTTTTGACAACTACACTTGATTACATCTCCCTTTTGCCCCGAAGGTGGCTTGTTTGATTTCATTTGCCAGAGATAAAAAATACTTGTATAATAATGTATCTCCAAACACATTTTTTCCCCTAATAAGTGGCTCGAATACAACAAAAGTATTGGAATAATGCAAAGAACGGTGTTTAAGGCCAGGTTGTCGAAGTTAATGCTAAATCCAAATAAAGTTTGCGAACTATTCACGGGTGAGATGGGACCAAATTCCTTCGAGAACACCTCTCGAGTGAAGGAACTGCGAGAGCTCAGAGCTGCTGATATTGAATTATCCCGCAATTATCTTTTGTTTAAGTACTTTATTATTGTAGTAATTTGGATAGGACTACATTTAGTGGTGAGCTCAAACCTTTAAACCAAATACTTTTAATATCTGAATGAGGTTCGTCACAAAACATTTACTGACACGTCATACGAAATAAAACAATGTTTCAATAAACACCCGACGGTTTCATTTAATATATTCGGTAGGGTTTTGCTCTACATACCTGAATATAAACTGTCAACCCTATTTGGAAGCCACAGACTGTAAATCCTGTATCAATATTAAAATAACATTCAACAACGGCCTAAATACAAAATCTACATTTTTTGCAAACATTCTCAAATGAATGACTCAAATTATTCCGATACCATTTTTACAGGCAGTGCTATATTGGATGGTACGAATGCGTTCAGATCAAACAATATTATACATTAGACTGCTAGTATGTTAAGAATTATAAATTGGCCCTAGTTACTGACTAATCAGGAATTTTAAGATTGATTGACGCAATAAGGGCGGGATATAACATTGTCAATTATTTGTAATTCTTACTTAAATGCATCTAAAACATAACATGATGTAACATTAAAGTGATAATCTTTCGTATGTAAACGTGTACTTTTATTATATTTTTAAATGCTTATTCGAACTTAGAGCTTATAAATTAAATAATTAATAAGAACGAGATAATAAGTAACCTTGACTAGAAGTGTGTTTTTAGCACATCATTTTAATTGGATGCCTCTAATTATAACTACTAGCAATTATATAAAATTAGATGCGCACAACAACAAACATAAAATTAATTCAAGGCTCTCTGTCTTTCAAAGCAGGTGGCTGAATATTACTTAAAAGACGGCAATTTTAATTACACAGGTCCAACGACATTCCGGAATCAAATCCGATTGCTGTCCGGAATCCATTCGATTAGCTTTCCATCGGGAACTCGCTGCATTCTTGTAAACTTGTTTTGATCGCACCTCAACAGCATTTAACGTGGATACGGAGTATTTCCAACAATTAAGCGAGTTGGCATTTTGAAGTTTTACAATACTAATTATGTTCTTTTTATTGGCATAGCGGGCAGTATATGTGGTGGATCTCCACTATACATGAGCATTTGGAAAAAAGGGATCTATGGACGACGGAAATAAAGGGAAGGACTGGGTTGCATAAGGAAAAAACTAATGGCACAATAATACCACAAGGTACTATTGTTCTTAATATACAATTATGAACATCGTAACAGCAACTCCCAGGAATGAAAGAAGAAAAAGGACACAATATGAAAAGGTATTTTCGACTGAACCGTAAAATGATCTCTAACGGAGGATTCTCTTTTGCTAATCAATTAAAACCAACTCGAAGGACCATCGCAGCTTATGAGAATAATTATGTGCTGTTAGTAGTTGGTAAACAAAAATTCTTTATCTACATTTATTTAATTACTAGCTGCGCCCCGCGGTTTCACCCGCGAACAGTCTGTATCCCGTAGGAATATCGGGATGAAAAGTTGTCTATATGTTTTTCCAGTCCAGTTATCTACGTACCAAATTTCATTGCAATTCGTTCTTTTGCGTAAAAGCGCAACAAACACACACACATCCTTACAAACTTTCACATTTATAATATTAGTATAATAGTAGGATTATCATTATCTGCCAAAGTTAATTATGTCACTAGTATTAAATATATTCGTTCTGTGTACTGTGATATTACTCATATATAGCAATAACAAAACTAAAATGTAATTAAGTGTGGCATTATGTAACTTATCTGTTTGTTTATTTTGTTACTTACATTACCATCATGGGTTGTAATGAAATATTATTCATTATTATAGTAATATCGCCATTTGTATTGGTTTAAAGGTCTAGTCCATTTTTTGTGTTATTCTATATTTTATTACTTTTGAAAAACAGATATTACGCCCTCCTATGGTAAAACATACCATCTTCATATGATTTAGATGCAATATTTCATTTGTTTTATAAACGAATAGTTAAATTTTTAATTTTATAGCATTAGGAATTTCTCAAATGAATAGTTGTTCGTCCCGGCTTAGAGATCACGTACAAGGCCACTGAAAGAATTTTTGAAATTTGTCCAGCAGTTCCTGAGATTAACACCTACAACATTCACAAACTCGTCACGTTAAATTATATATGTATAGATAATTTAAAAATATATAATTTATTAATACAGATTACACCGCTATATAAATGTTAATATAGCTATGTAATTATTAGATTACACCTTTTGTCACTAAATTAAACAAAGAGTTGTATCCTAGCTACAGTAATAACTTTACATGATCAAAAGTTTACAATTAGCATGCATGCACTATCCTTAACAATTGAAAGTAAAATATTCTTAGACGTGTACTGATTAGCAGTCTGTTGCCTTAACTTACAAAGAATAACAGAACTCCAAAGAACCAACTTCCTATTTAACATAAACGAAACATTGCAATTGCCAAAGAAATGAAAACTTTAAGATTGACTTAACTAGATGTTTCAGCAAATAAAGAGAAACGGTCGCTCAGAACGGAAACTGCTAAACTAAGATTACACGTTTGGATCCCCCTGTAATGTCTCCTAGTGATATAAAAAGTTCGGTTTAAGCATCACTTGTTCTTTATTAACTTCTCAGTTACTGCATATTAACTTTCAAACACAATTTAACATTTTTATCGTATTTATGCTAACAAACAGTTTTAATATGATCATTGAGAGTTATTTTACATATGTACATAAACAATAGTTATATTCTTTAGTACAAGTTTCACAATTAATATAACGATATAGAATGTAGAAATCGTTACAGCTTAGTCAGTAAAAACCTAGCAGTTTCGATCCTAAGTACGTCAAATCTTTTTCAATTAAAGATTTATTTAAACACATCCTAAAGTCTCTGATACATTATATACTAAAGAATTATGTTTTTTGAGAAAAATTGTACAATAAACCAGAAATGTCATAATTTTCCCATAGAATACGATCGATTTAACACATAATGCATTTACATACCACTATCCAGATTTCACCTACTCGTAAATAATCCATAATAATGAATGGATTAGGATGGCTTTACAAAAGCGAAATAGTCGAGGGAATAATGAGCAAGATTCCAGCGCTGAGTCAATTACAGGAGTTAGTTCACTTTGTTAAACTTCAGCTAAAGGCAACGTACAGAACCCATCAGGTTCCTAACTAAAAAAGTAGAGAAAATAAAAAGCTTAATGTAAGCATAAACATTTCTTTATAAACAGAAATAATATGAACACAGAAATATCATCTTTTTTCATTTACTATAGTTTCAGAGACTAACCTAGCAATGGGAATATACAAAAACATTCTTATTTTGAAGCAAAATATTGTGGCAGCCCGACTGTCCCATTAAAAAAAAAACAAGACCAATAAGTTTTTGTCGGAGCCTCTAAAACGAAATTGAAACAAATGAAAACACATAGTACCGACTGTAAGCAATAGGGTTGAGGCAACATAGCCAATGCGTTTGCCTAAAAAAGCCTAGCCATATCATAGTCTTCTAATCTCTTTGTCTCACGTGGTAACAGATTTATATTCTACATAATCACGTAAACAAACAGGTACCCACACTATAATCTGGGGCTTCGGCGAATAAACACCTTAACTAAAATACGCTTTAATTAAAATACGGCAATAACATTTTGCTTATGAGATACGTTCAAAGACGTGTTAAATGCTTAAAACATCCAGTCAAAGAAGAAAATTGAAAGTGAAGTACCGTCTAACTTTGAAAATATATCTTGTTAGTTTGTTAACCATTTACTAGCAAATGAGTCAGGGAAGGTCAGAGAAGTTTTTAATGAACCCGTCTTGCTGCTAATCAGAAAAACTTCCGCTAAGCTGCATCGCGCCAGAGACGGGATAAACGCAGATTTTTAATAATAATAAACGTCTAGATAGCTTCTAGCGTTTTCTTCGTGAAGGTTGTAATTGTCTGGTCAAAGACATTTATGTAGAACTCAGTTATTATAATTAAACGTTAACATTGCTTCAGAAGAACGGAATTTTGTTTAGTTAGCATTTTTAATCTGAAATCAGATTAGAAAACTATTTTATTTACATTACCCAGTGAACTTAGTTCATAAATAATATATATATACTTAGCTTTTACAGTGTTTTAAAAGTTTTTGACAATACCGATTGGAAGTAAATTCAACCATGATCCAGTAGATTTATTATTTCAATAAACACTGACCGATTTTAAAAATTATTTCACCTATGGATGGCGTCACTAAAAGACTCAGTGACATAGCTAGGCTACAATATATAAATGAATATCCAGGTCAATCCACGCGGAATAGGGCTAGTTGTTTTATAAAAACGTTAATATAACTGAAAAGTGACTTCAAGACTACAGAATTATTTCAGTGAAACGGGGCTAATGAGCTAATTTATGACTTAAGTTGAATTTAAATTGGGTTATCGACTTTAGGTGCTACTTCGAATACTATTAAATTGAGTTAAGGTTGGAAACAGCATCGACATTAATTCCAAAGTTAATTCCGTTCTTAATCTTCATAATAAAAAGTACTAGAAGGAGTTTTGACGTGACTTTTATTCTTTCAGTAGGTGCATTAAATTTATGAAATTCACATCGAATAATTTGGTAATAAAATGATAATTTTTCCGCCCACGTTGTACCCTCTCCAAGTTCTGTTAAAATCTCTATTCTCGCTCAACATGCTATGCAAAATGTAATGCTGGGAGTTTCCCTTCGAAGTCAGATTTGAAATTAAGAAATCTGAGGGCAAACCAGAGCCACCGACTATCTCACTGGATTAGCATGTTGAAGTGGCAAGAGGAGCCTCCTCCATTCCAGAACTTGCCGACTTACGACCTCCCAGAAGATTGGCATACGACCTGATCCGAGTGGTAGGGAACCGCTGGATCCAAGTCGTCGGTGACTGGTCGACAGGAAATCTTTGAGAGGCCAGAGGCCTGTCCAGCAGTTGACTTCCCACGAATGAAACGGCGACGGCAAAGACGAAAAGGCACTTTAAAGCATTTAAAACTTAAAATCTGGCATAACTATCGGTAATTACAATTTATTTCAGTACTCAGCATTGTACATTGTACAATGAAGATCAAAATGCAGCTAACTTGAGAAGCTATAGCGATGCATTCGCTCTGTTAATCTTTTTCATTTTTGTTTACACAGATTACAGTAGTGTTACTAACAAAATGAGAGACAATTGCTCGAATAAGTAAATATTATTGTTGTTAAACTGTGATGAATTATGTGCGAAGATTTAATTAAATAATTACTATTTTTTATATATTTTTTATTATATTTTTAGGTTGTAATTACATTTTATGTGACGAAAATTAATAAAGAACATAATAAGTTATTCAATTAATACTATTGAAAAACCCATCAAACTACATCCTGTAACAATATTAACCCTGAATTGAGCGCTTTTTGCCTTATACGAATATCGATTCCAAAATATCTAGAAAGTAGAAACTACAATCTCAAGGAAACGATTACACTCACAATAAATTTTTATATAGCTCTTCGATTATCTAGAATGGGTTGGCAAAATTGCCTTATACCTTAATCAAAAAACGAAGGCAATTTTAAGAACCGATTCCGGCTCCCAATAACCAATTTTAAGACCCTAATTCACCAAATAAACGGCGGCAATATAATCGGCTATTATTATCAATTTTGCGATACAAATCGTCATGTTATATAATTATATGGGTGTATATAGGCAGATGACAACGCTATGTATACATGGACAAAATTTAAAATTGCGGAATAAAGCTCAGCGAGTGAGAATGACAACTGACAAGAAAATACCTATCAAAATCGTTCGAAAACAAAACAGAAAAACATACCGAGTTAATCCAAAAATATAAAGCAATATTAATTCAGTTTCACCATAAATATAAAAGATTCACTTTAAAAATTGGTCGGCGTTAATGTTAAGTACAGAAAAGTAACCGCATGTCTGCGGTGGACGCGGCTGCTCCCGACTCGCTGATGCAAAAATCATGGAAAAAGTACATGAATATTGCTTGTAATATTTTCACATTTCACATGCTTACATGTTACCCAGTTCTGATTTTATACGTAAAGAACATAGCAGCCGAGTGTTTAGGCCAAGCATAAGAAATGATTGTATACGACAAATTTGTTTAGAAAAGAAAAAACAGTTTGTACAAACAAAACTTATGAAATTGTTTAAATAAATTAGTTTCCGCAGTGGAATGTACACACAAGATCATCTGTTGAGAATAGATTTTTAACCTGTGTACATTATCAACAGTCATTATTCTAAGGACAACGTATTTGACGATTATTTTGTATTTGAAAGCTGGTTCCGCGCATTTGGTGCTATTTATTTTTGGTCTACTTAGTTATAATTTGAAGACTGATTAGTAGTTTATCAAAAATGTTATAAAATAACATCGGCTAATAAAAAATAGGTTATTTATTTTCCAAGAAAACATTATCATATGAGCAAATCACACCCACATGACACACACACTAACCTACAAATACACTGAGAACGTCAAAGGAGACGTGAGACATGGCCATCCAATCAAGCTTTATAATGAAGACCTCCTGGGACGTTCACATTAATTATCCTACTATCAAACTATATACGAGCTATCTTATCATAGTAATTGTTTACCTTTTCGGCAGAGTGAAATATTATGAAGCTTGGTGTAAACATCGTTTCGAGGTTATTAAGCTCGTCACATACAAGTCTATTAGTTGATAAAGTATTGATGGACAGTAGGTCAAACTGCGATATTCTAATAGATTCAAAGATCAATGAAGTTTCATTATTAGAGCTTTAGTTTTTCAACGACCGACCTATTTCTTAGGATGGCGCGAAAAACTGACCATTCTGCGCCATATTTGTCTCCATCGGATTGTAACTTTCATTGTTGGTCTACTATTAGGTCTAGAATATGAAGTTTTGTTTGTTTGGCAAGGCTCAGTTAACCAGATTAAATTAAATAAATTAAATGAATAAAAATTTAGTTTGTATATTGAAAAAGCATTGTCTATTTTATTTAATAATGTAGCAGATTTCAAAAACTTCAAAACTCAATAAACGTATGAAATGAAGAAAAAGTTACTAATGTTAATATTAATAATGTTGATATTATTGATTAAAGCAGTTTTTTTTCACATTTCATGACACTTAAATAAAGGTATTTTAAAGCCAGCCTTTTTCGTAAAGTTACATAAATCTATTTAGGATTATCAACTCTACAACAATTTCATTTAATTCACAATATCGAACAATTTTAATACTCAATGTAACATAATCTTTAATTCGCTAATTCTTAAGATACATAAGTTAAACTCAAGGAAGTATTAATCGAATTAAATGTACAAGTATAATCTCTTATACATATTTATTTTTCCACATCATTCTTGTTTGTTTCCCATACACTTACTGAAATGTAATTAATTTCCTTGTTTTCAAGATAAGCTTAGATACATGATACCTACAGGAAATGAGGCCAATTAACGAACAAATCGTGTCTGAAGGTTTAGTGTTTACATGTGTCGCATTTAGCTATTTTTAACTCAACGTAATTAATACCCGAGATCTTGTCTTGAAAATTCCGTATTTGTTATCGTTTAGAATCGCTTGCAACGCTTCTCAGAGATTTAATAATGTCTTATCAGTCATAAAATTTAATGCATATTTTAAAGCGAATCAAGGATCATTGCTTCAATTCTATTACTATCAAGTGCATTAGTTTTAAAGGCATTTTTAATATCTAATAAAATTTATTGAAGAAGCATTTCATTCAACTATTAATAATACGTATTATCATTTACCAACTAGCTTAAACTCACTAGCGATAATACAGACTCTTGTACTCGTCTTACAAATTTATATGTTTATGTAGCAAATTCGTTTCTCTTTCTATAAATTCTAGATAAAATTTACCATAAGTTGCCCATATAACAGTTTTTTCAAAACGTCGGCGAATTATAGAATATTACATTACCTATATTGTTTGAATAACACACGGCACACGCCTAGTAATAGAGCAGTTATCTTAAAACAAAACGAAATAAGATGATGACACATTGTGTCAACAATGTAAACATCTAAAAGAACAGTTAAAAAATGTTTATGTATGTTATACTAGCTGCGCCCCGCGGTTTCACCTGCGTAAGTCCGTATCCCGTAGGAATATCGGGATAAAAAGTTGCCTATATGTTATTCCAGTTGTCTAGCTGTCTACGTACCAAATTGCATTGCAATCGGTTCAGTAGTTTTTGCGTGAAAGAGCAACAAACGCACACACATCCTTATAAACTTTCGCATTTATAATATTAGTAAGATTAGTAGGATAATAAGTTAAATATGTTTATGCTCTCGTTTTGTCTTATAATAATCATTTGTTGTCTACCAACTGTTACTTGAATTATACTGATACATTCTGCCCTCGTAAAGGTTACCCTATATACCTAAACAATGATCATTAAGCAATTTTCCGTTTGGAGAAACATCGCAAATCTCTTAAACCGCAGCCCGGGTGAAAAAGCTATTAATTGTTACGATAAGGGGCCAACGTGAGAACAGTTGTTCTTAATATCAATTTGTGCCCGAATCACGTCTTAACAGCTTAATTTACAATTGAGAATTGTATCCCACACCCTTCTAATGCTATCCGATTAGATTCGTTCTTTACCTGCACTTTTCAAAACACAAAGGCGTTTTGTTTTTAATTTTATAAAAGGTTAGCAAATCCGTAGAGTAAACATGATTTTTATATGCACTGACATAAAACACACAAACTTACAATTCTATGTATATACACACTTGAAAACACATGCAGCTAAATTTCTAATCGACATAAACTTTT
>NC_052114.1:2749744-2754455 GCF_012273895.1 Zerene cesonia
TTTAAAATCCGTTGAAAAGTTTTTAATTTCTAAATGTATAATACTCGCGTGAAACCAAACACAAGAAAATACTAACTTTTTATATGTTAATTTCTTTATCACTAACATGCTAGAAAAAAGATATAATATGTTAATAATAATTAATTCCGACTTTAATTGTACTCTTGTAAAACAAAATATTAGTTAAGTCATTATTCAAACAGTTTCATACTACATATTTCAAATCATTCTCATCTCCACAAAGAATCGTCATCTAGCATATGATGTCCATGCTTATTGTTTTTTTTTTAATTTTCCATCAAAAAATTCTAATATTTTAGGATTAGAAAATTTTCCCAAACTTATGAAGCCGGTGTATGGAATGTTTATTAAATTTATAAACATAATATTCACTCATAAAATTGTTAAGTACCGTATTCTTTAGTGGGGTAATGGTGTACATACACTATGTGTAAGCAATATTTTCTCTCAATATCAAAACACAAATAATTATTCAATATATATATTCAATATTCACTCATGCATGGAGCAATTTATAACGACGATGTGTTCCCTTATTTAAGATTGTTTAATCTAAAAATCCAAAGGGACAAAACACACAACAAGTTGAAACGTATTTACCATTGTAAAGATAAGTGAATCGACCAAAACGAAACGTATTTAACATTGCGAGGAAATTCGGGAAAACCCACAAAGGAAGTTTTTCCGAGTTCTGACTTTGAAACAAAGAAAGGCTTTTATTTTTGTTAGAACGTGATAATGGATCCTTTAGGATTATTTATTTCGCAATACTTTTGAATTAAACACAAAAAATCACTTAAAGGGAAATTCGAAAGTACAGTTAACCGATCATAAGAAAATATTTCAACCACTTCTAATAAGTCTTAAAATAAAATGGTGACTCAGTAGGGAGGACATTGGACTTATATCCAAATTTCGAGGGTTCGAGACTAGGCGAGAGAGCAGGAAATAAATTAATTTTGATTTTTATCTGCGTATTATACATCACCACTACTCGAAACGGTGAAGGAAAACATCGTGAGGAAACCGACATGTCGAAGAATCATAAGTTCGACTCCATGTGACATCAGCTAGCTGAGCGTGGTGGACTATGGTTTGAACCCTCACAGGAGGCCTGTGTCCTAGCGGTAGGGAACAAGTATGGGCCGATAATGATGATAATTATGAACTAATCTGACTCAAATTATGAAAATAAAGTAGGTACATTTTATGAGGCTCCGTAATCCGTGTAGGTTTACAAATATCTATTTATATTATGTGCCACAACACATTACATTCGAAACTAATACGTCCAAATTGTTAGTAATTAAACTGGACAGAAAAGTAATTGCAAATGTTTTGAACAGCTGTAAGTAACGAGGTGCGCTGAACTTTATCAGCGCAAAAAGCGTTAACTACATCGAAAACATTCGCAATACATTATGAAAGCAACAAATCCATTAAAGCGAGCGTACGTAAATCAATTACTGCGACAAGATGAGGCGTGTTCGGGCCGGCAGCCCATTTCTGGGACATCCATCCTATTTCGGCGACAACCGCCCCGGGTTCGAGCATTCGTCTGTGGTTTAATTCAAATATTACTTGTGGAATTGAATACTGAGGCGGGCTACGCGTCGCGCTGCCGGGACTTTATTATGGTTTTTGAAAACTCCTCCACACTATAGGGATTCTACTTTTTAATTTATTTACATTGCATTGTTGGTTGTAGGAACTAGATAGCATGATAAAATGCTAAATAAAAAACTTAGTATTATATTCTTTTTTCTTATTTCTTGCTATTTAATTGAGTTTATGATACTCGAATATTCAATGAGTAACATATAATCAAACTAAGAACACACATCAATGACCTATTAAAGTTTAAATAAAAACGTAGTTTTATAACGTATTAACAAACTTTTCCTCATCAACATCTATTCGCATAAAAAAGTCGCAGTATCTATTCCAATCTTAGTAGGATGGCATAGTGCTTAAAATAAATAAAAAGGTTTTCTTATCACACATATCATAATTCAAAGGAAAACAAATTTATTCAATGCAAGTATCTAATAATTTAAAACAGTTTTGGTTTTATGTTTTTTAAATAGTACCTATTAATAAACCTTAATTCTCCTTTTTAATAGCTCCACGGGCCGCCGCTTCATTATTTCCATAAAATCAATTACAGAGGTGAGTTTCACGCTCTGTTAAAAATCAAAACAAACACAAATAAACAATTCAATTACGTGTGGTGATAACATTTCGTTTACAAATAAGAATTCGCTTATTGGTTCTGGAAGCAATTTAGATTTCTTTGCGCCCTTTACTCACTGATTTCGCGACGTCTATTCCACACGTGTTCAAAGAAAACAATAAGTTATTTGGAATGAACCTTTTCGTATTAGTTTTCCCAATATTACAGACTGTAGCGCCTTGCGTTCTAGAAGTGATGAACAAATAAAACATTATGTGGCTTCAATTGCACCGAAATTCAATTTGTGTTCATATTATCACAATAGGGTACTTTCTTTCTTAACATTTAATTTATGTTTGGTGGTGATGAGCAACGTGTGGCGTACAAAACATGTGATTACATCCATTCAGGATGTATAAAGTTCTGGCTGGATGGCAGTAGGGGCTACATATTATATATATATGCATACCGAAACATTTTCATCACCAACGAAAAATTTATGGGTGTTTTATTTTTTGGTAACCAATTAACTTCTGGTGATGTTAATTCGTTACCAACACCCGTGATTGATTCAAACACCCACATTGCGGTTGAATTAATTCGAGGTGAAGTTTTGTTAGATCTAATAAGTTTCCGAGACAGCGATTATTTCAATATTATCTTAAATAATCAGTAAGGCATATTAGGAAAAATTCCCTTGTTGTAAAACGAACTTATGCGTAAATTATACAATTTCATATAAACAGACGTGAATAGAAACGCACAAGAGAATCAACTTGGAAGAAAATTTCCGGATTTTACTGCTCCTGGGAAAACATCGGAGCGGCGATGCAAAAGAAATCATAGACATGGAACGGACCATGTTTTTATCTGTATATATTTTATAAGGAAGATAAAAAGCTGTAAGAAATTCTTTAAATCGCTGACAAAACTTGAGCTGTTAGCGAAATTTTCTACTAAAACAAAATTTAACCGAATAAATATTAAAGAAAGCGGAGCATAACAATAACAGCCATCAAAAAGGCCCTTATAATAACAATCGTTATCTATAAAACACATTTAATGAAGTGAGACTGCGGGGCAATGCTACCAAATTATTGTAGCCCAATATTCGTGCTCAGAAAAATGCTGTTATAAATTCCATTTAAACGTCACAAAGATTTCGTCCACATCTCAGCCCGCATTCTCATATTTCACGAGGAAAACAAGTTCATGCAAGAAGTGATCTGGACAAGTTTAGGCGGTCGGGAAAGTTGTAACAAACCACTGGTGTGCAAACTGAAACCAAGAGATATGACGTAACGTCACCAACTGATAAAGTACTGGGTCATTGTTCTAATAGTAAGACTATTCATAATTCAAAATTATTTATTTGCACAAACATGGTACACAATATAATGTACAGGTTGTTACTAAATAAATAATCCGTAAGTTTTTCACGTGTTTTGCCACGAAATACATAGCATGCAAATATAATATCAAACATCTAATAAAAAGTACATTTTCATCACAGTTTTTTCTTTAAAAGTTTTCAGTTATTTCTGCAAGATGATTATTCAAATTATCCGTTTTGAACTGGTAAGTGGTAGCTATGTATATATTTCTTAGAATCTCTCCACCTCAAAAAATGTAAAATTACCTATAGTATTTGATGTTTCATGCAGACAAACAGACCGCGACGTTTAAATAAAGCAACCTTTAAAAAACTGTAACAACAATAGGTACTGTATAACAATTAAGAATGATACTGATGTTCATCTATCTGCTTTCCAGTACATCGTCATTTTACATGTCTCATAAACCTAAAAATTAATTTACACTATGTAAACAGATTTAACCTTCAATCAACATAAAACACACGTAGAGTGCTGAGTTTATCACCTATACCATCTAATTACCAATTTTCCAGTTAGTTGAACGGTGAGACCGAATGATTGACCGATTTAATCAGAGTGGATTGAATGAGTAGATCTTCGTTCACGGGCGGGAAAAAATTGATTACGTTGAATCAATTCATTTGCGGCTTCGACGATCGGTTTTTGTGGACACCTTGCCCCGGTTTTTTATTTGCAAAGGGTTCTAGAGTTAATTAACACCTATGGAGGTTTTTGTTCGTTGATTGAGTGTGGAGCAATATATTTTATAAATGATTACAAATGATTGCGACGCTCTGCGCAGAAAGGCACCTCGACTTTAGTTGGCACGATGCCGGAATTATAAGGAATAGTAAAGTAGGATGCAAAGCTCGAATGTGGATCTATCAATCATTGGGATGTATGAGCGTACGATGTGGGGAGCGTGATTAAGCAGGAATACTTCCGTGTAGATTTTGAAGTTTCATCACTCCGAGAAACTCCTTTATAGATGAATGTGTGAAGCTAGTTATGATTGAATGTCTTGGGAAATGCCGTGACTTGTAAATTAACATTGTATCTTATGTATCTACTAGCTAAATGTAAAGATTGAATGTGATTTTAGTACAATACTTTAGAGATTAGCGAGACATTATTACAATAT
>NC_052114.1:2755455-2763456 GCF_012273895.1 Zerene cesonia
ATCTACTAGCTAAATGTAAAGATTGAATGTGATTTTAGTACAATACTTTAGAGATTAGCGAGACATTATTACAATATACAGCTGAATTACACATAATCTAACTTTTTAATCTCTGGGGATTAAAGCGTGCTCGACACGAATGGTGTCACGTTTACACGTACCTATGACTAAGAACATCGTCGGAGCATGTTTACAACATGTCATATTACTTTATGCTATGAGGGAAAAGACGGTGGACGGAGCCTCCATGGGTTGCAAGTTTTCATTCGTTATTTTCCATTATCACACGCCCTGATGTTGGTAAAAAGCCACTAGCTTAATCTAGATATCATAAGAATTAAACATACCATTGTTAAAACTAAAAAATATATATATATATATATATATATATATATATATATATATATATATATATATATATATATATATATATATATATATATATATATATATATATATATATATATATATATATATATATATATATATATATATATATTTCAGGAAAGAAATTAATAGCTATTCACCATTGCACTCAATTTAATTTAGAAACAAAAGAAAAAAATACAATTTAAATGCAATAGCTTGCAAGAAATTAACAGTGCAATTGCGTCATGTTTGTCTTTTGTTAGACGGTCCTCTAATACAAATTAGTATTGCCGGGTGCGTTTCAAAGGATTCAATTTGCATCCGTCGTAATTATAGAAGCAACGAGCTTAGCTAAAGTACATTTAAATGCCAAGGGGATTCTTAATGTATTACTTACTGTCTTTGGTTATACGATCATAGAAAATGGGTTTTGTGGGTTCTGAAGCTCCGGTCACTCGACCGCGTCGAACATTTTTGAATGAAAATCAAAATCGACAAATATGTAATTTCGCTATATATTTTATATATTGTATTCAATATAGGACGTTATTAAGGTTAATCATTCATCATTCTTGGTTCGTTTTTTATTGTACCAAATGCAGAAACTCAAAAAATGTTTACTGCATTTCCAAAGGGTAGAAAATTCCATCCTACTTAAATGGCTTTCATTTACTATTACTTTATAAGTTTTATCCAGGTCTTCCTGTAGCAAAACTTCTGTTATCATCAAGTTGCCACTAATTTAACAAACACACAAAACTCGAGTCTACTACATATACTAAAACTACATATAACATTTTAAAAATTCTTAACACCACATGGGTGGCACCAGCTTTCAAATAAAATCAGAAACATAAAAATCAGTTCACCCAGTTAAAGTTATATAACACAAAAAATACATTCGAAGTGATAACCTCCCCTATAACCCTTTTGAAGTCGATTGAAAATAGAAATATAAGATATATCCATGTAGTTTGTTCTGCGAAGCCTGTTCAATGTGTATTTACATAGCCATTGAACACATGCATCAATTAGACATAAAGCCAGAATGCCACAGCCAACAGTACGGTGACTGGAAATGTTTGGTATGCCGATAACATTTATATTACGTACCTAGTAAGCTGGTTATCTACTTATTACCTACGTCTAACGCATTCAGTATACAATTTTAAACCGTTTGTTCCACTCCTATGTACAATAAATCAAAATACAGATTCCGATTATTTCTTATCATCTCAATAATAAATAAGATTTACCATACTAAATATAAAATTTGAGGTGTCTCTTTTCATCAGGTTAATGTAGTTTTTATCCTTTATAATTCACCCTAACGATCGATGCAATAAAAGTGCAGGGTGTAATTCAGATTTCAATTGATTTTATTCCTGAATGTATGGACAATTTTCGGCAACCTTTAAATGCAGTTTTCTTTAATTAAAATTTTCAATCTATAGGATTAAGTAAACTTTCCTTCACGTGGAATACCACTGTAATAAACATTTTACAAGATGCGTAATTTTATAATATTCTGTTTGTTTATCTTCCACATCGCTAAGAAGCGATTATATGTGATTTTTGTGAATATATATAATACATAGTACTATAATATGAGTCTAGACAGTTATAGGCTGCTTTTTGCTGCAGCGAAATCCTAATCCCATGGCAATTTGCTTTGACCACGCGCAGGCCTTCGCTTTGAGCCTCGCTATATATAAAATATTTTAGGATAATGAGAGTCGTATTATGGTAATGTTCGAACTTTCGGATAGATATAAAAAAAAAACAAATATTTTATTCTAATAAAATAAATCTTTAATCAAACATAGCCACCACACACAAATTAGTACACACAATTCGTAATTTGCAAAAACATCTTTCAATATAGCTTATTAAATACATGTAAATATTACTTTGAAAAACTTAATCTAAATATCTACATTTATTTTAAAAGCAAAATGGTCAAACGTACATTTATGTATCAAAATCTTAAGCTATCGTGAATACAATCACTATATAAAAAAATTGTATTGTTAAAAATAATAAACTAATTATATAATACGAAATTACAGAATAACCATGACCGTTATTATAATAAATATAAACCCATTCAAAATGATTATTAAAATTAACGTATTAAAGCTACACACCTTTTAGTAAAAATTACATAATATATTATATTAAAAACTAATATTACAATCATTTATTTATACTAATTTAACGATACTATATTCATGTCATCGTAGGTATGTACGTATAAGCAGATGAAACTATAACAAGTAAAGTTTTCTATCACGGCACTTTGCCTTAATCAGCATTTTTCATTTGGGAATATTAAACTTTTTTGAAACATTGAAAAAATGGTATTATAGTCAGATAGAAAATGAATACATGTATTGGCGAACATCGAGGCCCCTATGAGATTAGGGTAAGTTCAAACATAGATTTATACTTAAGAAGATTGTTTGATCAATGATCATATAGAATCAAAATGTATTTTTCCAAACCAATAAAATATACGCAAGACTACAAAACAATGACAAATTAGTATTATGGTGTAAGTTGTAATTAATGCACTTAAAATACTCTGGATTAGATTTAAATCAATCAATAGAAGTATTCACTTACATTTTACTGTCGCTTAATTAAAATTAAAAATTATTTATCCCGGTGGGTGCAGACTAGGCCGTGTTTACATGTAATACAATATAAAATATTGAAAGTTTTGCATTTAGTCAACAAATGCTTCCAATAAATCATGCGGTAATCAATTAATTTAGAGGAAAAAATATCCCTTGTTGTTATAATTTTTAGATTGATAGTTTTTCTTTGCTTTACATTGATTAATTTGCATTAGCTAATAGATTAGCAGTACTTCAATTCTGTATTAAAGTTCCGAAATTATATATACCGTTAAAATGTTTTTTTTTTATTTAATTTAATATTATTACGTCGCATTTTAAATGTGCTGTAGATTCTGCACTTACGTGTCGTCCGTACACGCTTTTTAGACACGAGCGAAATATTTAGAAAATCAATAAGAACATCTAACAATACAAACTATCGTACTCTAGTGTCTTATTTTCATTTCTTGCCAAATATATGTAGGTAGGTAATAGATAAATTATTTAAAGCACACTTTTTTACTATTACGTACCACACATAGAATCTTAGAATTAATTTCTTCTAATGGAAACAATAAAAGCGATTGCTTGCATTGAAATTCATATTATTTCAGTCAAAATATTAAGAAAGTTAATTAGCGGTCCCTTGTATGTAGTGAATAAAAATTAATGACATTAATACTGTGTGAAAAATTTAATTCAAGAGTTTTTGTGTGTGAAAAGTGAGTTAGTGAGTAGCCATTTTTTTGTATTGGCGTCAGTTCTTCAATATACAAATAAGTATTAAAAGAAAGGTAACCACAATAATTCAAAACACATTTGATTTTGAAAAATAGAGAACCTTAGTTATATACAACATGATCAGTAATATTATTTGACAATTGAAAAACCAGCACTAACACTTTTTTTAAGTTCGATTTGCTGGGCTACATAACAAATTGCAATTCTTTAAAGACGCTATGAATAATGGAATAATAAAAATGGAATAAATTAAATCTCTGCATTAGTATAAAACGTCACGATTCTGCAAAAACAAATACCCAATTTAACTGTTCGTGTACGAAAAATAATCACAAATGTATTTCAACACTTAACAACACATCGGAAATTTTCTCCCTAAAAACACATGCAAAATTCTCCAATGTACGTACATAAATTACACGGAATTCTAAATTATGCAAAAAGGTCCGTCAATGCAATGCAAAAGACGCACATTGCCCCATATCTCCCTAATATTTGAATATAAAAGCGAATATCGACGGAGGCAATTTGCAATTTGGTGCCCGCTCCAGTATTATCTGTAGCCTGTATCTCAAAAGCACATTATACTTCGAATGCTATTGTGCTCCCACTGGTCAAATGAGAATCAAGAAGAGTTAATGTGAATGTAGGTACTTTCATAATATCTGTTGAAATATCGAAGTGTATATCGGTTTCGATAAAATATTTTGTGGTATCGATGTTAAAATATTATATGTATACACTGTAATGACAATTCTTTTGTATTGGAAGCTCTGAAAGCTTTATTTCTGAACTTTCAATGGTGAAATGAAATAATTGTGTTATTCGTTCATGTATCGACGTTTATTGAAATCATATGATCCCTACGATGTAATCATCGGCAAAGAAATATCTACCTTATCGCAAAATAACAATGAAAATGTTTGATACATTATTATTAATTTGAAATTATAATAAACATAATCAGTTTTTCTGATTCCTTATTTTATAGCAAGCATTATATAAGAGGAAAACGTAGGCGAGATGCAGTGCATCAAGATCTGCCTCGCAGGAAGAATAGTCGTATTACTGAACTATTTGTTCGTTACTTTAAACATTAAATCATAAAAATACAACGGATTTAAAACGAAATTTTAAGTATAGTGAAGTCCCGTGTCCCCTAGTGGGGTATGGGGCAGATGATGTACATCCGTTTCACTGATCGATTTTCTTTAGGGACAAGTAGGTGATCAGCCTTCTGTGTCCTGCCAGACCGAGACATTTTTTTTTTTGTTCGTCCCCACCGGGGATTGAACCCAGGACCCCTCGGTTCTACGCTCACGCGTTAACCACTGTACCAAGGAGGCGGTCTAAATTTTAAGTATAAACATGTTTATTTTTTAAAAGCACCCAAATCAATAAAAACTATTTAAAATCACTAAATCCCACACCAAAATAATAATTCCTAAACATCAATTCAGCGTCACTACGTTCAGTTTATTGTGTTCAAACGAACAACCTTACAAGTTGATTTAACTCTCCCTACAAACGGTTGTTTCGCCGAAAATTCTCCACATTTGGAGGACATATTCCGTATAACCGACTAACAAGTTTTCGGTTCATTCATAAATCCTATTAAATTCTACAATACTGAAGCATAACAGACATCGAATAAAGTGTCATAAGTTTTTACTTTATGTCGCCCTTACGTCAGGCAAACCATCGGCTGTTACCCGCGTATGGCATAAAAGTTATATAATATACGATAATTAGCCCACACACTAAACATCTGATGACAATGAATCGTATTTTTATAGTAATCATTAAACTAGAAGTATCGTACAAATATAGATATAGTTCTATTATTATTTATATAATACACAAAGCAAAAATTTCAAAGCGTAACTCGATTATCGCCACGACTCTTTCAAATGTGAAACATCAATTTCACAAACAATCTTCTTCAATACAATCCCTAAATTATTATTCACTTTTATTTCACAAAAAATCTTTGCTACATACCTTATGATTTATACGTATTTCACAAAATTTTCATTTCCTGATGGCCGGTCTCGTGTACGGGTGGGTCTGCATTCTCTCTCTCGCTCGCACTGCTTTATAACCAACTGATTTTGGATTTATCGGCTTCCTTGCGTCTGTTAGTGGTTAGTGACGTCACGGGACAACACAAACGAACAAAACGTTAGTATGTTACACGTAGAACATGCGTGCGCGTGTATGTATGGTTGATGACCACGTTTGATATTTATATATATTTTATAAAAATGTCCTTATCGTTGCAGTGAACATATATATAATATGCTCTGGCGTTCGTTGAGGAAAGTTATCTTCTATGTAATTATTGGAAGAAGAAAGACGACCATTTTTAATAAACTGACGCCAAAAAAATTGACGCCAACAGTCCGCCATGTTAAATTATTTAATTTTTTATATTAATTAGTGTGCCCTATTCATGCTAAACATTTGTTTGACAACTAGTCAATACTACGCCTCTACAAATGGATTGCCGTCTTAAAATTAGAAAGGGATAAAGAAAGGATTGACGAAAGGCATAAAAGAAAGGACTGGGAAGGGTAAGGAAAAGGATATGGGCCTCTGGCCCCCCCAATAACCGAACGAAACACAATAAATAGTATGCTATATATTCAGGAGTCGTTGAGAACATGTTGCCCAGAAAGCAAAACATTTAAGCAAAGATTGCAACAACATTGTTGATCGACAATTCTTCCTAGAATACGAAGGTGTACAGACAATAATTGTAAGATTCTCAAACTAATATCCATTAGATTATTGACGCTAGTGTGTTCCGAAAATAAACATACACCGAAAAACATAACCCAGCTAGCGCAGTCGGGTAAATTCAACAATATTATGCGCCACATATAAATATGTAATAGGTAATCATTTTAATTCCTCACTTGACCGCCAGAGACTATCGAATTTCATACAAATATCAAACGTGGTCGCAAGACGTGAGAAAACTCACTCTCGAGGTAGAAGTATTATTTTGACGTCTCGTGAAGAGGGTCCGAGAATCTAATTCATAACAATCTGTCTCTTTTGACATGCATATAAGAGCGATTTTCGAATATCAAGTGATGGAATTTAGTATGTTATAGATTGACCAACATTTAGCGTACATGAATTGATAAAATGATTGCATTTCTTTTAAACGAATTAGATTTGCGGACATTGCTTAATCGAAATAATAACACTACCTCTGAAAACATTTAAAATCACACAAAACATTTATATATATTTATCAATGAGAGATCACAAAATAAATCAATTCTGTTCGTCTTTTTAAGATCACTGTAATGCCTTCGTGTGGAAAAGAAACATTTCTATAAATAGCCCAAAGTACAGTATTTAACCCCATTTTGAGTATTCTACGATGCAATGTTAGGTTACCCTTATTTTTTCTTGAAAAATACGTATAATGTAAATATGTACAATACTCTACTTACTACTGCTATCTATTACTGCTAATATAAAAATCCACTTATCTATACTAATATTATAAAGCTGAAGAGTTTGTTTGTTTGTTTGAACGCGCTAATCTCAGGAAGTACTGGTCTGTTTTGAAAAATCTTTCAGTTTTAGATAGCCCATTTATTGACAAAGGCTTTAGGCTATATATGTACCACGGGAGAAGCCGGGGCGGGAGTAATTTAAACACCAGCTATACATGTAACCAAATCAAAAATCGACTTAAAACTCACGTTCAATGCTTACGTCACCCTCGCAAACAAACACGAATCTCATCCCCACTAAGCGATTGCCATTCGCAGAATCACCATTAATATGACAAGAGCAGGCTTTGCTTTGTATCGTCTCACGTCAACGTCTAACAACTATATAAGCACGACAGCCAATTACAGACCATTTCCTATAATCTCGCGTTAAACCCGCTATCCGTGTAAATCCGATACGAAACGGAATAGAACACTAAATCTGTCCGTTTGTTTTCGGTTATTTTTATCTATGGGTTATATAAAACATATTGTTCCGACGATAGACATTATTGGGATTATTTGTTTTACCGAACTTTGGGAATTACGCATTTGAAATGAGAAATACTTTGCGTTGGATAGTCTTCGAGAAAGACTGGAACTTCTAGAACATAACGCTACCAATAGGCGAGGAATTAATGAAAAATGTCGCATAATTGGGGAAAAAATGTTTCTTTTGAGAGCAGAGGAAGCTGTGTGACACACATAGCTGTTTAAAAGAATGAGATTGTAAATTTTTAATTTGCATTTTTCTTTTA
>NC_052114.1:2764456-2781510 GCF_012273895.1 Zerene cesonia
GTTCATTATAATATATAAAGTATTTTGAATAAAATACAAATATGTGTGCAGAAAAATAAAGACTACTGTAATTTCTTTCTTCTTTCTTTCTAAAAATAAATCGCGATATCAGAAATAGAACAATTAAAAAAAAAAAAAAAATATTTAGAACAAACACGGTGTGTCCGCCCGCACAGCTGGCTTGACTCTATGCACACGCGCAGCGTGGGCTCCCGCACCAGCGACAAAAGCGGTACGGCAAGATTGCCGCCGGTGCGGGAGACACGCTGAGCGTGTCATAGCCGCATCGCTGGATGAACAAAGTTTCTGGATCAGCAGTGAAATTGTTAATTTTATTTATTGTTCTTAAATATTATTGTCTCATTATTTCACCTTTTAATTGTCCTACTGTACCTACTCCCAGTAATATTTAATATTCATTTAACAACATGAAGGCATTACATATAAGACATGACACGCAATTAAATAAACTTGATATCAAAAGAATTTAAAACACCCCCGGTTTTACAGTGAAGTTTCAGAAAATATATAAGGTACCTTTAATTTTCGTCAACATTTTTACACCTCCACCTCAATAACAACCAACTACAGAAAAAAACTTTCAAATAATTTTTCTTTTTTAATATTCACCTTGCACATTCTTTTGCAAAGCAGTCCCATCCCTGGCAACGCTGGAACCAAAACCGGCCGCGGGCTTCACCGGCGGAGCTGGGTTTCTTCTGAACGCCGCTGCTTTACCAACCACCGGTTTTACTATTTTCGCTGAAACATGGCAGTAGTTGAATTTATGCTTAACTATTTATTCTAACAGATGAACTCTTGCTAATTTGAACTATTTCACTAAAACTTTTCCGAGTTTTCTTTTTATTAACCTAATCTAAATATGGAAAAAATTGTATTTAACGAAATTTACTTTAAATTTTTATGACAAGTGGTAAACTTCCATATCACTTTTTTTTAAAGAAACAAGGAAAGGATTGGGAAGGGTGAGGAAAAGGATCCCGTATTCTTTTCCTCACCTCACCTTCCTTTGATTCTCCCTCTCATCGATAGAAACACAGCAGTGTGCCGTGTATGGTACCAATTCGTACCAAAGCGTACTCGACTCCCACACTCATCCATATTTATAATAAAAAAAAAAAATAATTCATCCATACTTATTCACGAAAAAAAATACAACCCACCTCTATCATTAAAACTGATGGGTCGATGAATAATATTAGTCCTATCCTGAAGTCCAGTCTTTACGGGCTCTCTATCCTTGGGTTCTGCTTTAACTGGCACTTTCTTCCAAGAATTCATATTATTCGCGAGCACGAACGTCGAATTCAAGCTGTTGGGATCGATAACCCCATAATTATTCTCAATGTCCAACGCTGGACTATTTTCTCTCTTAACCTTCTTGGCCGAATTCAAATTTCTCGTCGCATCCAAACTTTCGAATGAATCATTTATTATTATCGTCTCATTATTAGCCAGTTTTATCGGTGTCCCTTTGCGTTTCTTAGCTGATAACTGTTTAGGTTCTTTGTTCTCTATGTCTGTCAAATCATCACTATCCGTTACAATGTCTATAGTTGAGTTTACGTCCTTTTTACCAAAGTCCAATGTAGTGGTCGGTTTCTCCAAATCGAGAGAGGAAATGAATTTAAAATGCACGTCGTTTTCTAAATCTTCGTCCGACCACGTAATTCCTTTAGCGGACTTTGCTTTCTTCATGATTTCGTGATATTCTTCCGTCAATGCCGGCGGAGCTTTGTCGTAGCCTTTGAGCGTCAGGTAAAGCTTTTTAAGCATATTTGGCATATCGCTCATGTAATCCGTGAACGCTGTTATTTCCTGATTCTCGATCGTTAGCAATTTATACCGCAACTCGTCTCTAGCCTTAATGTGTCTGAGGTCACTTTGCAATTGTTGTTTCTCAACAAAGTCAATGATATCTGGACAGTCGGTTAGTGCCTTGTTGTATAGATTTTTCATTTTCTTCCGACTCTCATCCCACTTCGTCCAAGTGGTCATGATTTTCGTGTCCAATAATATGGCTTTCTTAGCGTAACTTTCCGCTGCTCGCTCCTGACGAGGTATGTCTTCCGTGCGTATCTAGTAATTGTAATTATTTATAATATTAGTATAATTCTTATTATATAATTTCTACGAATATATTTCTAGAATAGTCTTCCCATTACATTACCTTATTTAAATCCAGAAATTACAAAACTGTGTACTTTAACTTCCACATTGTGATAAATATCGCAAAGTACCAAACTAATATCTAAAATAATTTATTTTAAACACTAATTTAGTTTCTTCCCATAAAAATACATTCATTACTAATAACTGAACTACTCTATATATATAAATTTAATAATTTAAATTATATAAATATAATGAATAAATCTTGTTTAAAATTTGATAAAAAGTATAACATCTATTATTGTAACTTAACAAAAATATGCAGTATAACATTTTTAAAATTAAAAACATACTTGATTCAAAGGCTCCGATGAAGACCGATGAGCTAAATCAGCAACATGAGAAAAGGCCCTTGTCCTCAGACGTTGCCTCAAAGCCAAGACTTTCTGCTGGCACATGAGAGACAGTAGCTTTTCCTCAAGTGCAGTATGGGTTTCTTCCTCAGCTAATATGCGTTGACGCCATTGTTTCACTGAAATATATTTATGTTTAAACTAAAGCATATTTAACATGTTACTGCGGATAAACACATTGTACAATGTAAGAAAGCTAATTACTAAACTTTTTTGTATTGTTACTTTTTTCTCTGTTTTAACAAGTCCATCTCAAATCCAATAACAATCCAAAACAGTGCATATATAAAGAAACACTCACCTTTCTCCTTATTCCCATCAGTTTCTTTGACCACCCTGACAGAAGAGAGTGACAACTTTGCCTCCAATTCCTTGATCTTCTTCTTCAACTCTTCATTGATCTTGAGGTACTGTGATAGCCTCATCTCTCCGTCCACTATATTCTTCTTAATACTGAGCTGTATCTTGTTAGCCCGAGCTGCATATTTTAGAGTGTTATATGTGTCCTCATAACTGAGGCTCGATGGTGATACATTTGCAATCATAACTGTCTTGCAGTTACCGCCCAGACTGTCCTTGAGGAGGCGAGTTAGTTTTGAGTCCCTGCAAAAGTGGAAAACTGAGTTCAAATGAATAATTTTAGAAAAACTTAAGAAAGTGTAAAAAAGCAGTGGTGGCTCAGTGGTGAGAACCTCGGACTTCAAAATCGATAAGTCAGGGTTCGAGACCGGGCGAGCGTGCAGGAAATAAATTGATTTTTCAATTTATCTGCGCATGTGGATAACATCACCACTGCTTAAACGGTGAAGGAAAACATCGTGAGGAAACCGGCATGTCCGAGAATTAAAAGTTCGACGACATGTGACATCTGCCAACCCGCACTTGGCCAGCGTGGTGGATTATGGCCTGAACCCTCATAGGAGGCCTGTGTCCCAGCAGTGGGAACATATATGGGCTGATGATGATGATGATGATGATGATGAAGAAAGTATAATGAATATTTAACTTTTAAAACTATAAAGTTCAAGAGTTTTAAATCTCAGTTAATATTTATTCTAATTTTACTTCTAAATTTAAGGCCACAAAAAATCTTAAATGTTTCAATATCTTTAAATGTATTGTATACTTATGTTAATAAATTAAAGACTTCTTTTCATACTGCAGTTTAAAAAAAAATGTTTCAGCAAGAATTTTCTCAGTATCCTACTGCTGTTTTAATGATTACCTGTAGGGTATGTAACTGCTTCCATCAGCCAATTTATTTATACAGTTACCCAAAGACAACAGACTCTTGTTAATATTAGCGCCTTCCTTGAACCTCTCCCCAATACAACCTGTGGCGGATGCGCGTTCACTACCAGCCAGGTCTATCATAGATAACTTCACAATACGCAGTTGACTGCTAGTCTTATATCGCATCTTTACATACACCTTAAGGAATAAATTTTAACATAAGTAAGGACATTAATTTGTAAGATATAAATTTGTAATATAATATTATATTTCTGTAGAACTTTAATAATATTGTAGGAAATAATGATGTTAGTTACAGAGTATTTATTATTCAAATTATTAATGATGTTGTCTCATTGAGATGTCATGATTATTAACATTATTATTGTGAATTAGTTAACTGTTTATGCTTACTTGAAACACAGCATGGCTTCTTGAACTCTCTGCATTGGCATCTGTTGGATGTTGGGTTCTATTTTTATTACCATTTTCCAACATATTTAAAAGTTCTCTTGCTGTTTTGATATTGTGCAAAGTTAATCCAGCCACCATTACTCCATACTTGGAATCTTCACGCAATTGCAGTGGAGTACTTGATGGTTTTAGTAAGTCATAAACATTTTCATTATAGACCTGTTAAATGTGAAATAAAGTTATAAATATTTGATTTAAAAATAAATTGAAGTTGAATTTTTAGTTTTACAGTAGTCAATTGGCTATACTTACTTCGATGTATGAAACTCCGATGTCAAACTCCCTGTCCTTTTCAAAAGAATTGATTGTATAGAACAAGTGTTCCATAGTCAAATATGTTATTCCAGGATTTTCCTTGCTTCCAATCATAGTGAATGTCTTCCCTGCACCTGTAGCCCCATACACAAACACAGAGCAATTGTACCCTTCCATCAAGGAGGGTAACATTTCTTTAGTTGTGGTTTCAAAAACATCGTAATTCGATGCATTCTGACCACACACATTATCAAATACAAATTTCAATTCTTTGTTGCCGCGTTTAAGAAAGTTTTTGTTTGGTTGCTGTACGCCTTGGTAGAAAAAGGGACGAATTTCCTCTTTCGGGTCAAACACTAACATCCTGTCATCAACAACATCCACGACAATTCTGTTGTTCTGTTCCATTTCTTTGCTATTCATCGGTCGAACCCTGACAACAACTTTGATATTCGCTGCCATGTTCTGTGTAGATCCGCTTCTTGAAGGGGCAGCAAGCTTTGGTCCTCCAGGACCTCTTTCGAATTTCACCATCGTGTTAATAGGCACGGTAACATTTAACTACACACACCGCTTGTCATACAAATACACAAATAGGTAAAGTTCCTTCTTATAGTCCAATCCAATAGAAATAATAACTAGAAAACACACGTCCTATTAAATCAACGTAGTCAAATCGTCATGATAATAATTCGTTTTCGTTTGAAGTTCAAACATTTGAATCAAACGTAACCGTCAAATTTTAAATTGACAGACGCTTCTGCCGTTCCCCGCCGGCCGCCAAAAACAGTCGCGTCATGCGTTCAGAAATAAATTCCCGAGTTGCTATTTATAAAAATTTATTGTATTAGAATAAATTCATTAAAAATTAAAATCATTTTGAGAGAGTGTTAAAAAAGTAGGTCCCGGGTGAATTACTATTTTAAGTGTTTATATAAGATTTGAGTAAGTTATTTTATATGTTTAGTTTGTAACAGGTATAAATTTAAAGTACTACTTTGCTTGTATTATTATATTACATATATTCTACTTTAAAATTTAAAGTTCTTAATTCGAGTTGCTCTTTAACATTATTACCCTTTGTTTTGTGTTATTTCTAACTGTAGTCAATTTATTTTTGTATTATATAATTAATATGTATTTATACAATTTATAAATTCCAATGAATAAAAATAATAATTACTACTGACAAAAATTATAACAAATACCGCGACTATTCAACTTGACTCAGTTAAACAAACAACATTTAAATATATTTTATTATTTTTTTTATATTCACAAATAATTGCCAAGTAGCACACTAGTTATAAGTCAATAAACCAACATTTTGTCTTTTTGCACGAGAACGAATAAATAAAATAAAGTAAAAAAGGTTGGGCAAATATATTACCAACCACCGAAGATATGCAATTAATCCGGTTTATCCTCACGCCAAATTAACGTTTATTTATATACAACGCGCCCAAGTCTGCGTCTTTATTGCAAGGACGTCGTTGTATAAGAAACAAATACAATTTCCTCTTAATTTCCGCCGCTGATCTTATCTGGACATAACGAGAGCCTTAGCATTCAGCGGGGACTCCACTAAAACTTCGGTAAAGCCGAAATTTCATCGCCCCTCTATTGTGTTTAGCAGAGACAAGATTTGGGACCGGCTGGGGTGTAAAGAGAAGTGATCTGTACGAACTCCATAGAAATATATATGTTTACCTAAAAATACAATATTTAAATCTATACCTGCTAATATTATAAATCTGAAGAGTTTTTGTTTGTTTGTTTGAACGCAATAATCTCAGGAACTACAGTTCCGATTTGAAGGCTATAGGCTATATATGTACCACGGGCGAAGCCGAGCCGGACCGCTAGTGTTATTATAAAATTATGTCCATCGTCAATGTTTATATTTGAATCTCTGTTTGCTGTAATCTTAAAATCAGTCAAGTGTGAGTCCCATTGAAATACTAAGAGTTTAAATACAACATATATTAATAATATGCTATAAAAAATGAGCTATAGAGTAATTGTAAAAAAATTGGTCTCCCATCCAATTCATGAACATTTCAACCGTTTAACCCCATTTTTTATGATTGGTGAAGTAGAGACAGACACAGAGTTATTATCGCATTTATAATATTAGTGGGGATATAATATTAATAGTTTCCATTAAACATCAAATAAACATTAATATTTAGTCTTGACTTTGAGCGTAATGTGAAGAATTAAGAAAGTAACTTGTAAAATTAATTCAAGCATTAGATTCGGAGAAGGAAAGTTATAATTTTACGTAGACAATATCGCGTATAGGACTTACCTAAATTCTGATATCAGTACATAACAACATTCCTTAATAATTTAATTAATACTAGCCCTAGTTTCTGAACGGATTCATGTGATGTGGGTATTAAAACCAAAGGACGTTAGACAAACCGGTACACCTGGCAAACTTAACTAATTAATCTCAGACAAGGGTGCCTAATTTCATGTAGTAAGTACTAGTTTTTAGTCGAAACAAATAGATGCCTAATTTGAAGGCAAGCAATCATAAACAAAATCACTACTTTGTATAAAACAAAGTCGCTTTCTCTGTCACTATGTCCCTATGTATTCTTAAATCTTTAAAACTACGCAACGGATTTTTGTGTTTTTTTTTTTAATAGATTCAAGAGGAAAGGTTATGTGTATAATATATCTATTAAACTACTTCAAATTTAAAGCGTGCGAAGCCGCGGGCAAAAGCTAGTTAAGAAATAAACCTAAAATACCTACTTATAAAGGAGGATATGCTTCTATGATTTTCGAATGCGAGTATGATTAAGCAGCTTAGAAAAACTTATAAGAATGTGTAAGCAATAACTTTAACATACTTTTTGAGCATAATGAATTTTGTTAATAAGAAGAAATAATTGATATAATATATTATGCCAAATCCAATTAGTATTTGATTAATAAATTATGAAGGTAAATCACATGTGACATACCGTTGTAACATGTAATTAGTTGCGAAATATTCACATATGTCTTCTGATATAAAAGGTTCTCACAATAATTAAATTGCACCAGAAATTTAATTCGCTCTTTAGCTTCGAGACGTTTGCTATTTCATAGCGCATCTACCCAAGAAATGTTTGATAAAATTTTAAAACTTCTTGAGGATCCCAAATATCCATGCCTTGGTCCGCATTTGCGTCTACTAAGTTTAACTGGACTCTGGCATCCAGTTCTCAACCGTATAACACGGCTTAAAATAACCTTGTTTTACCTAACAGTTCTCTTTTTCTTCAGCCAATACATAAAATGTATTATTTTCTTTGACGCGGATTCATTAAAACTTATTTTACAATACATGCCTTTTCATATGGGAATCGTGAAGACATGTTTTTTCCATAGACAATACGACAAATGGTCTCAGATGATTGAATTTATTTCTAAACTAGAGACTCATCAGTTAAAACAAAAATGTTTTAACCATCTTCAGATAAATTACATTAAACGCAGTCGTAGAGTTACCTATTTCTTCTGGGCACTAGCATTCTTCTCAAACTTTAGTATTTTCTCAGAGCCATACCGGAAAAATCAGTCGATCGAAAATGGAACAAGCACTTACGTGTACATATTCGATGGTTATACTCCATTCAGTCGTGTTCCACCTGGTTATTACTGTTCAATGTTCATACAAACTGTTTTTGGACACATTGTAAGCGCTTATGTCGTGGTATGGGACACATGTGTCGTGTCCGTAATGATATTCTTCGCTGGACAGTTGAAAATATTTCGAGCTTACAGTAAAAATATCTTCGATGAAGGTAGTGTTGTGAAACATCGCCAGCAAATTGCTAATTGTCATTTCTTTTACACGGAGCTGGTAAAGTGAGTAAGAGTTTTGCGTAAATATCTACCCTATCTACTTAATCGTTGTATTTAAAATCAAATATTTTTTTACTATTATCACATATAATATAATACTGTACTAGTATAATTAGGTTTAAACTAGCTTATTAATTTCAGGTACCAGAAATTATTCAACTCTTTGATATCACCAGTTATGTTCGTGTACTTGATAGTAATTTCCGTGAGCCTGGGAGTGTGTATAATACAAATAGTTGAGGTAATACTAAACTTCAATCGAATTACTTTGTCATTCTTGATTTTGACTATTATAATATTTAGTCGCATGATACTCCACGCCTACTTTGAGAAAAGTTAAAGAAATTGTATTTACTGCAGTAAATAAAAGATTTGTCTATTTGGGCAATTATTAAGAGAATACCTTTCCTTATGGTAATACTTAAAACCATAGAGAACCATAGACCCGTTTGCGTTTAAACGTTAATAGCGATTATTCTGTATTTTTCTGTATTATACTATTATTCTGTATTGATAGATCTTTGACTAATTGTAAATTTACTGAGAAATTAGTTGTAAACGAAACACTACACAGGTAATAGATGTAGGAACTATATTAGAATTACTATTTTACATTTTCCAGCTGCAAAATGACATCGGGGCGCAAATATCCGCCGGTTTATTCCTGATCGCTTGTCTTATTCAGCTTTTGATATTTTATTGGCACAGCAACGAAGTGACCAATGAGGTAAGGATTTAATTCAAATACAGGAACTTTGAAAAAATTGCGAAAAGAACGCCATTTTTTAATTGTAGAAAAACATATCAAATATTTTCAAACTATTGTCTTCCTCATAGAGCCTTTATGCATGCTGCGGTCCTTATGAAAGCAATTGGGTTGGTGCTGATTTAAGATCGCAAAGACAGGTCGCTTTGCTGATTGCAACAACAAATAGACGACTAATTTTCAAAGCTGGTCCTTTCAACGAAATGTCGCTCTCCACTTTTGTTTCGGTTAGTATTGTGAACTGCATTGAACTAGTCCGTTAACGGTTGTATTGAGTTAAAGTAATGAATGCTTTTCTTCAGAGTTCAATCCTATTGTGATCAGTCCATCTATAAATATTTAAGTAGAAATTTTATATATTAAACAATCGATATTCTGTATTTTTTAACTTGCAACAAAAAAATTATTTATTTAGGTATTTGTACTTAATTTACGTTAGTAGTCACACCGAACAATTAAATACAGATATAAGAGACATAGAGTCCTAGCCTCTATATTTTTTTATAAACATGCTTAATTGTCTTTATTACTTTTTTCAGATTTTACGCACAAGTTACAGTTTTTTCACACTGCTGAATGAAACTGCGAACAATAAATAAGTCCCTAGAATTTTGCAATTTTTTTAGATGTTGAAATTTCAATTTATCTCGCGAGATTATAATCTAACGACACTTACAATTTACGGTGACTTATATTAACGTACTACGATTATCCCTTCAAAGAAGCTCCTAAATTTATGCATTTTTTTACTCATATTTAACAAGTTAAAGCAAACCAATCAACATAAATACTATATAACTTCTAAAGCCATACCCACACGAAGTCATGGTGTAATTTGGGTAAAGCTGTAGAACTACAAGTTTAACTATCACCAGTTTTTACTGAATTACAGGATATAATTTGCTAAGCCTTGCTGATAAATGCTGGGATAATTCTTATACGATTACATCAATATAACGAACTGACTCACAAATGTAGGTACCCTCCTTAATCGAAATTATCTCTAAACTGTCTGAAGATTGAATACGATACAATCAGACCGGTATTTAACTCTTACCAAGTTTGACATCGTTCCCAGTTGCCAAGAATCCGCAGTCCAAATCGATTACAACTCGAAATTTCTCGTTAATCGATTCTGATTCAGCGAGTTTTCGATTGAAATGGTATGAGGTACGATTCGATTAAATGTTTGTAACGTAAGTTATATTTGCGTGGCGAGTACTCATGAGCTATCCCTAATAAAGTTTGGATAACTACGATAGTTGAACGTGTACCGTCAGCAGCAGAATCACGGATGGATCGAATGAAATATATCCTGCGGAATGTGATGAACATTAGATTATTAGAACACTGCAGTCATTTTACTGCATAACTCAATACTTATATAAAGGACATGATATTAAGGAATTTACTTATGTTTCTTAAAAAGATTGATATAATGTATGAAATTTCTTACGCTTTTCTAACAAAATTAAAATCATTTAAGTACAGTAGTCGTGTAACTGAGTAGTAATCAAACAATATGTATACCTAATGCTCTATATATAACAAAACATAAAATTATATTGTCTATATAAACAGTTCTCACATACAAAACCATGGCCAAATCTTTCATCACCTATTTCAATAGTTAACGAGTTTGACCACGGTTTTTTAAAATTCCAAATCATTAAAAGATAGACTAAATTAAATCTTTAACAGACAGACAGACACATTTTCACAATTATACTTATTAAGAATTAATAAAATGAAATAAGGAGAAGTGATGAATATGCATAAAGTCTTCGTCTAAAATCGCAGTTCGCAGTTCGCACCCTTCTGAATTGGACGCTTAACCGATAACTCATTAAGTCTCCAGATACCGTGGTAGATCTAAATTACTCATAACTCGAATGTAAACCAACACAGACGTAGATCCTGTACAGTCCATACAGCTGAATTAACATATAAATTGTTTTGAATCCGGCGTCTACATCCCGTTAAATTATTTCGCGAAGTTCGCAAATTTACATGGTAATTGGTAAAACTCAAGATTTGTTGTTGGGCTCGCGATTGTGCGGTTACATGGAATTTGTAGTCAACAACCGGCAAGGATTGGATAAACATCTCACCAGTCTGGATATTAATTGATCTTAAGGTGTACGCAATTAATTACGGACTTGTTGATGCCGGCGAATTCGTACGCATGGATAAGAATTTTCTGTCTTTTATGACATTATGCAAAAAAAGTAATTCCCGTATCCCCTTGGGTATGAGGCAAATTCATTAAGCATCTATTTCACAGATTGATTTTCTTTACGGAGACATAGGTGATCAGCCTTTGAAACCGAGACATTTTTTTTATAATATATTTTATACATAAATATAAAAAATTCTACTTAGTACAGTAGCAATTTTGTATCACGTTTATTTGTAAGACCCATGGAGGCGTATCATAATAACCTATTTACAGACTCGTCTCATTACAGCTTTATTGTAATAAAAAATATACGTTAAACCTACATAGAAAAGTCCTTTATTTTACTTGAAATAAATCGTCGAGCTCCAACTTAATGTATAAATGACACGATTCTTTCGTAAGCAAAATAAACAGCTACTTCGTTGAAACGCTAGAATATTAAAAAAGAAAATCATGTCATTTTATTTCACTAATTCAGTTCCTTATACCAATTATAAATCCAATGAAACTTAAGACGGCTAGACTGAAAAGGTCGTTTCTTTGTCAGAACAATAAATTAAAATTAATGAGACCTCTCTTACATTGTCCTTTTAATGATTCTTAATCATTAAAGATAATTATGTTATCTAATTATTCATGAATTGATAGGTTATAATACATTTTATATTTACGCCCATGTATATGATGGAACTGTTTTGATTATTTTCTGTGAAATAAGTAGGTATGATATATGTTAATAGCCTTACAAATTTTATTATTTAATTGATCGTCAAACAAGCCTCGATTTTAAATTTTTTTATGAAGATATATACCTAGGATAAATTGTTGGATTTGTTTATTCAAATGCTGTGTTGGAGCAAGTTCCTAATTGTTAAGATTATACGTATATGTCATATTGTCTACGTATTTAATTTTAATGATAATAATAATAGGTCAACATAAAAAGCCAATAGCCAATGTATATTTCCATTTAATATTATTGTTTGCCACTTGCAGGCAGACTTTGCTGTGTTACAAAACAGCTGAGTTACTGGATTTATATAAATAAGCTCCTATTATAAGAATCACAAACAGACTCGAAATTTTTTTTTTGAACTTAGGTTGATAAATATTGAATTTACGTACTTATGAAATATATATAAATCGAAGTTCAAGTATCTGTCTGAAGTCAGGGACTCCTAATTCATTAAAATATTAATAAAGTAATACCACAGATAACATAATACTACACAATATTATGTTATCTGTGTTAGTTCACTAACTCATTTATGAAATTAACTTTTATTCGTTCAATGTTGGGGCAATTTAAATTTCGCGTAGAGTTCTTAGGGCCGATGAGTTGACAGCTGACGACGGTACCCTAGAGTCCCCCTTTCGGGTCCCGCGACAAAGGAATGTTTGAAAAATCCCTCTATTACTTTTATCGAACTTCTGAAGACGTATATACACATCTATAAAATTGATTTCAAATATATACAAGGTGGCAGGTAATATAATATTAATAAGGATTTTTCAACCGACTTCAAAGAACAGGAGGTTATTAAATTGAAAGAAATAAAATTGGTAATGCTTAAATGCTTACATATTTATTTCAGTATAATGCTTATTCCTGTTACTTTTTATGTTAATCATACTAACGTTATTCCAAACTTTACGTAAAAACTATTTCTTAAGTTTCAAAAGGGTTCAGGAATCCTAAAGTTTTAATGGAATCTTTACTAGACTAAAGACAAGAGCTCTAAGGTTTGCTCTTAGTTAAGTATGAAAGCTGAATATTGGGAACAAAATTTATCCGCGCTATTTCCATTTATGTTATATTTATTGACATAAAAAAATTGATTTCGAAAAATTTGCTACTGCTTATAATGTAATTATAAGAAAGTGTCTCTCTATTTATCATACTGTTACCTACGCCTTGTCAGTGACCGTTTATATTGTACCTTGTAACTGTAGAGCCGTTGACGTACCTACTTTAAGCATCTAGACTAACAAACTGCCAATTATAAGATCTTCAAATAATGTCCAAGCGGCGTTGTATGAAACATTCATTGAAATCAACACCTTATCTGCTGGATTTAATGTTTAAAGTCTGTTGTATCGCTCATTAGAAACGTCTGCTTATTGAACACGTAGGCAGAGTTTTGCTTTGGACAATTTTGAGTCTGGTTGCTTACTGTACGACAATGTTTTAGTCCAGTAATTTGGGTCGATGTTATGTTGACTTCTCCTTTACTTCTTATATGAAATATTCACCGGCAAATTTTAATTTCCGAACTATATCTACGTGACATATGGAATAATCATTAAATAATATATAAGCCTACTACTATCTCAATTTGGTATGGAAAAGAGTTATCGCCAAAAACACGTAGGTATTAAGTATCACTGGCGGCGCTCGATGCTCCGAGTACGCCCAAATTGTACATTAATCAAAAATAATTTAATTGCATATAAATTGTTTTCAAGATTAAATAAAAACAAAGTATAAATTGTTGGAAATTTTCAGTTGTTTATTACATCTTGTTATTTCTTTGTTATGTCTCCTTTCGCTGTTTTATTTTCTTTATTGACATTTTTATAAAGCTTAGTTGGTGAAAGTCCTTGACCTACACATTTCATCCATTACCGAAATACACTTTACTTCATAAGCTAGAGATATTCGAATGATTGCCAGACAATATTATTTCATTGCTATTCTCACAGGATTTACTGTGAAAATGCCGTCTACTGAACTTATTTTTATCTAATAAAATTCTTACCTTATTTCTCAAGTCCACCGCTAATCCAATAGTACTCGGACACTGAAGTACAGACATGAGAGCTCTCGGTAAATGTACAATAATTTGAGTAAGTTTTAAGAAAGCTGCCTTCGTTTTGGAGACATTACTATTGTTGATATTATATGAGGAAGGTACACATGGATTTAGGCTTAGATTGAACACTATTTACTGCTTATTGTTATAAGCAAAGAATATTGAGTGAGATAGTGTATACATAATAATATATGGTTTTATTATGAACCAAGAGTAGTATTGATATTAGAGGTAGATATAAGTTGTGAAATGAATTTATAGAGCTTATAGAAGTTCAATTAGTGGTTTAGTAATAATTAATGATTAAGGAAATAACAAAATACATGTACCTATACGTAACTCAAATAATATTGAATATAAACTAAAACAAGGTTTTTTCTTCTTTGGCCAACACCGAACAGTGTTGACTGGATATGCAATTACCTACTCGAGAATAATCTAGAATATAGATCATCGAAACGTTTCTCAAGGAAGTATGGAGAGCTTTAAAATTACGAAACAATTTTGTAAGTAGAACGCACCTCAATTTCATAGACCATATTCGATGATAATATCTAAATTGTTATGTATAACCTCGTGTTTATCTAATCTCAAAACTACAAGCATTTGTCAGACGAAGATGAATCCCAGCTGGACATCTGCCAACCCTCAAGGCGGAATAACTAATATTTTAAAGAATTTCAACTTTACGTAACCACTTAGACAACACGAAATAAACTCAAAGTTGAGCCAATAAAAGGATTACAAAAATTCTTCAACTTACTCAACTTAAATAAGTAGCCACTTCAACTTTAAGTTGTGCGTTTTTAGACAGATTTTAAGAACGCCATTTAGACCATTTTCACACTTTCTAAATTATTTATTTATACACTTCTTCACTCGCGAGGATGTCTCTTACGCGACTAGTGTTCATTAGATGAATTTCTTATTTCACCCCTTATTTATTAATATATCACAAAATATGACTCAATAACTGGTAACCCTACACATTTTCCAAATATTATAGTCTATAATATTTTTAATAATCACGCATTCTCTGATATCACAAATTTTCAGATAATTTTTTATATCTATTTTCTTCTATATATATACAAAAATATCGGTTATATATAGGACAATAATATCGGTTGACAATCAACACACGGTGTGTTCGAATCTTCACAAATACCAAACATTTTCCGCCATCCACAAGGCAAGAATATTTTTATCCCAGAAATACTGTCATCACAATAGCTAGAAAATACATAAACGGTTCTATAACAATCGCGTATCGATATTAATTTTTCGGTTAACCCGTCAAAACCTCGCAGGGGATCTTGGAACATAATCAAATAGAGAGGGAAGCCAATTTTCCGTACGAGCGCCGGCGCTGAGGAGCCGGAGGTCAAAACGTATACAGATAGTCACCAAATTAAGCCAAACTGTTTCGTCCACAAGGATAGCAAATCTACTATATAATAATAATAAATAATAGTTTAAAAAAACTATAAAACACGCTTTAACAAAAATCATATTTTGCAAATTGAAAAATGGAATAATTTTATCAAATTAGTGTATTGTCATCGGTCCTCAATAAATCTACAAAGTTTGAACGAAATCTGGCCGTTTAAAGTGGGTCAAAATCGCGCCCAAAGAAGTCGGTTACAAACAAACATACAAACAAACATACAGGTGAAGCTAATAAAAAGCGTGTAAAAATAAGTCGGGTTTTCCTTCCTGACGCTATAACTCCAGAACGCACGAACCGATTTCCACGGTTTTGCATTCGTTGGAAAGGTCTTGGGCGTCGTGAGGTTTATAGCAAAGAAAATTCCGGAAAAATTTCAACAGAAAAGCGGGAAAAACGAAGCCATCTGGTGGCGAAACGGAGTTCGCCGAGTTTGCTAGTATTTTATAAATATTATTTTTATGCTAGACTAGTTGACCTCCCTGACCGTAGTACATATTATGTTGCCTATTTCACTCACTAAAGATGCAGATTTTTAATTGGTGAAAGAATTTTTGTAATCGGTCAAGGTCCATACTTAGGTAAACACAAATCATATTCCTGCACCTAGTACTTATGATGACACATTTCAAAAATATTTAACTAGTAAATGCTTTGATATTTGTATTTTGGGACTTTTTTGTATAAAAGGAATGAATCAATATTTTAGTGATATAATTTATGAATAAAAATGGAAAAGTAAATCCACTTTTTTCAAAGGCCTAACTAAAGCTAAGGCTTTATGAAATTTACAGCTAGATGAAAATTATATCTCGAATTCTACAATTTCTAATTTTATTAAATCTGTGGACATTGTAGAATACATATCTTTCAATGGTCGCATCACATGTAGTAAACGGATTGTGACATCTTGTTAGAAGGAATGAAATCTTCAAAAGACCTATGTTGGAGCTGAGGCGTAATTGAAATATTAAATCCTAATCGTTTCAGTCATTTCATGTGGTTATATCTGTTTATTATTTTTGTACAAATTTATTTTAAGCTGGACCTCAAAATCACAGCTTCGTTTTGTGTTTAGTATTTAAAAAGAAGACAGAGCTTCATGGCGTTATTATGTCGTAAGCTTAATTAAAAAAGCGGTTGAAATAAATCAGTCTAAATTCTGTTTCTAATGTTTTCGTAGATTCATACCTGAGTTGATTTTTTTCTTTTAGATTAACACGTAAATGCCTTCGAATATTTAAATGTGCATTAAAATTAATCATCAAAAATAGAAATATAGACTGTAGGTGCTTGAATATATACTAATATTATTCATATTATGTCCACACAAATAAAAAGTTAAAATATTAGCCGAAATGGTGGATATAGATTTTTTTGAAATAACGCATGCTGATGTAATTAAAAAATGGGTATCGAAGGCTATCTATAAAATATAAAAGTATGTTTAAGATATAATATTATCAGGAATTGGTAT
>NC_052114.1:2782510-2787120 GCF_012273895.1 Zerene cesonia
AAAGTAATAAATGTTATTTGCAGTTAACAATTTTCTTTTTTCTTTATTACAATATTTATGGCAAGACTAGGTAGTAAGCAAATACGTATCATCTAATCTGAAATTCTTAAGTATAGATCAAATGCTAAAACCTCCGCCCAATTAGAACTAATGAACTAATGCTATTTAACGCACATGCATCCACGTTCTACTCTACTCGCATGACGTCACAACTCACACGTCACTATTTACGAAAGGGGATAATCCTCGAAATATCCTCAGTGATCCGGTCAGTGCTACAGCAAATTGAAGCCGCACGTCATAGCTTAAAAGCCGCCAAATTGAAATCACATGCGGAACTTTATTAGGCGATCGCTTTCCCACTTGCTATGACAATCTGTAGACAGCCAATCTCATGTCGAAGTTGCATGGACAGTGATACGAGGATGGAGCTATTACTTTAAAAGAAGCATAGCGAGGTTCGTGTACCATAAACAAAATCGGCATATCAGGGTATTAGTATTAGACACTTGCGATTAATAAGACTGATACATTAATGGTTCTAAAGGAGTTTCATACTCTAGAATATTTCTGTTAAGATTTTTTGTTCAGCCTCACTTATTACACAATTTTATATAATACATGGTATTGAATTTAATATAGAGCTAGAGCGTAGACTTCTCAGTATTAAGCTTTTAGACGTGGGTACTGACGACGAAATATAAGTTGCCTTCAGCCAATATTGCTTACGATGTTGAAATTAGTTGTACTATTATAGTTTAATGTGAAATTGATAAGATATATGATAAGTGTACTTCGCAATATCGTATGTACAATTAAATAGTCTTCTGACTATAATAATAAAAAAAATGAACAAACATACGCAATCAAGATAAAAGGTTCTACGTTACATCCTATCGTATTCTATTACGACGTAACTGTTTTATATTTTATGTAAGAAAATATACATGGCCGAAATGTTTTACGGACATAAAGCTGGCAATACACATAAATAACTGATCTTGGGCTTAAAATTACTTTCAGGCAATTTGTCTGGAAAAAGTGTCCCGCGGATACAAATGGTTCAACCTTTTTTGGGGTAACACATATTTCTAATCTACAAATTCGTCAATATTAAAAGAAAGTGTTGATTTTATTAGCCCCCAGTATAAAAATGAAGAAAAAATAATAATTTATTATTTTCTTGACTTTACCCTCCCCCATTTACAAAGAGGTCACCTGCGAGTATTTTTTGTCAGCCTACAAATTGTACCTAGAATAATAAGAACAGATAAGCTTAAAAAATATTAATATACAATATAATATAATAGTCTTTGTTAAAAATGACATTTGAGATATTGTAGGCGATATTTTTTATAAAAAATAAGGTGAAACAGCGATATTTCAATTGTTCATTGGACCGACAGAGTTTATAGGCAAGCGTCGGCCAGTGACGTCCTAATAGGGACACAAACATTACCCTTTTAAATTGAATTTCGTACAATTTATCAGCCGTGCTCTGATAAAGTATGGCACATCGCTGCGTCCTATAATTTTATCCTTAGGCATGTTTTATTCTAAATTGAAATTAAAAATTGTCCGGCTGGTAAAGGTGTCCATTTAATAATTCATTGTTGAACCTCCGTATTAAAATAACATTTCTTTGTTTGAATTTATTTATTTATTAATTAGGAATTAGACACGGCGTTGAAAGCATAAATTAGAGAAAAAATTTAAGCTATTTAACATTCAATTCACCTGTGTATTTGATTGCAAGAGTTGTTGCACCTGTGTTTTTTACATTCTACGTAAAGGCAAAAATGTTGAGTTTTATTTATCAGAGCTACCAAGTATTAAATAGACTACGGTCTACGACGTTCGTTCAAGAATTTTAAAATGTTCAATGTTCAAAGCTTGCGTTCAGAAACTCGTAGTCCAAGTTTGATGAGTTCGACACATGAGCGTCGTAAGCGTCGTCGTGTTCCGATATTATTTTCAACACAAAACTAAACTTGGCGTTTATATTTCAATGTTCTATGCTTTGACTTTAATAGATATGGGTTCCGTGATGACTTGTGAAATGTTGAGCGTTTATTGCGCCAAATAATGACTTACAACTTACCTAAAATCCTATCCTACTAATATCATAAATGCGAAAGTTTGTAAGGATGTGTGTGTGTTTGTTGCTCTTTCACGCAAAAACTACTGAACCGATTGCAATGAAATTTGTTACGTAGACAGCTGGACAACTGGAATAACATAATATAGGCTTTTTAACTTTTTATCCCAATATTCCTACGGGATACGGACTTTATCTCCTTAAAACTTGGAATATAACATGGAAATCGTTTTTAAATATTTTGTTATTACGCGTAAACATATGGACTATGACATACGTTTTAGACATAAGAACGTTGTGAAGAAAGCGAGAAGTATCTGACTTCTATGGTTTCATTAAAGAACAAATGCAGATCAGATCATCAACAGCAGTTTTTACACGAGACTGTTTATTATAATATCAGCATGCAGATTTAATATACATATAACGAATTACATCACCTTTTTTTTTGAAACGATACCTACAGCCTTGTCAACTTAGATCTGCAATCGACCTTACGCCTCTCCAAATGGATTGCCGACCTTAAATTGGAAAAGGATTAAGAAAGAATTGACGAGATGCATAAAATAATGGACTAGGAAGGGTAAGGAAAAGAATATGGGCATCCGATTCCCCCACTCACCGAAATAGGTACAACAGCATACTGTTATTTCACGGCGGTCTTCTGTGCGAGCTGGCCCATTTCGTGCTGAACCGTGCTCGACTGCCACATTAAATAATCGAAATATCTATTGCATTTTTGTAACGGCGAAGAATCTTAAAAATATTAGGTACTAAGATTTTATATTCACTCATAATCCGTGAATATGGCATTGATTAAAATCACAAGTCTATAAATAATTTTCGCCATAATAACAACAATGGATTTATTTTCGCTGGCAGAATGGCGGGGCTCGTTCCCGCCACGTCCGCCGGATGCAACGCCATGTTGACATGTCCGCGAGCTAGACGTGCTATTGGCAACACTCCGACGAATTGAGGCGGAAAATGAAAATAGTTTTGTCGAATTGAAGACGTCAAGGATCAAGCTAATCTGTACCAAGTGCTTGAAACGTTTTGTAATTTATTGTATTAGAATAGCATGTTTATTATTTATTCGTTTTAAGACTTAAGCAGATGCCGACATGTATGTGTTAACGTTCAATATTAATTAGAAAAAATACAAATTCTATTTTTCCTGATTAATTCTAAATAAAAATACGGTTCATGTCTGTCAAAAGCAATTATATTGTAAACAAATTGTAGTTACCAAAAGGAACCCTATGTGTTTATTTTGTGATTTCCCATGATAATTTAATGGCTTTATTAACTACATAAAGCAGTTGAGGTAGTCTAGAACAGCTGTAAAAAATGTCATTCAAAATATATATTGTTGCACTTCAAAAAATTTTCATTTGATCAGCTACGTTGTATGATCAATGACATAATACGTGCATTAGTTTAATTAGGTAAGGTAAACTTATGATACCTACACCAACAATTACCAACAATAATTATCATGAAACTTGAGGAATTTTGAAAGCTATTCATACAAAATTCCTCATTTATACAGCACTAGCTGCGCCCCGCGGTTTCACCCGCGTAAGTCCGTATCCCTTAGGAATATCGGGATGAAAAGTTGCCTATATGTTATTCCAGTTGTCCAGCTGTCTACGTACCAAATTTCATTGCAATTGGTTCAGTAGTTTTTACGTGAAAGAATAACAAACATCCATACTTACAAATTTTCGCATTTATAATATTAATAATAGGATAGTAGGAGTAGGATTAACCGTGGGGTGCCGGTTTAAGAATAGCACCTCCCCATTTCCTCCTGTGGGTGTCGTAAGAGGCGACTAAGGGATACTTTATACCGGAACGGGCAGCAGCGTTCCGCGACCTCTAGATGTATTACATCTACTGCGCTCGCCAACCCGCCTGCCAAGCGTGGCGAGTATTGGCATCTTATCCCCTCATGATAAGTACACCACTAACCAGGCCCCTAGTACCCGGCAGCCCCGCTAGTCCTGGCTACGGTAGCGGTCATGGTAACGGCGGGGCAAGGGGTGCTAAGAATCACCGGATGAGATCCGGCTACCACTCCACACGACCCCTGGCCCTGGTAACATACAATGCACGCACACTGAGGACGGATGAAAAGATTGTTGAGCTGGAGGAAGAATTGAGCAAATTACGCTGGGACGTAATAGGGGTAATGGGTTATCAGAAGTCCGAAGAGAGGGGGAGGACACTGTAACCCTAACGTCCGGTAATTTGTTCTTCTACCGGGAGGGCGACCAACAATCCCAAGGTGGAATCGGGTTTATCGTTCACAAATCTCTCGTTAACAACATCGTAAGCATTGAGAGTGTGTCGAGCAGGGTAGCATGCCTTATACTCAGAATATCTCAAAGATATTCATTGAAGGTCATACAGGTATACGCACCGACCTCGACTCACTCCGATGAAGAAGTGGAGATTATGTATGAGGACATTAGTAGAGCCATACATACATCGAAAACACACTTCAATG
>NC_052114.1:2788120-2798240 GCF_012273895.1 Zerene cesonia
GTGCCGTATTGACTACCGGTACATTGAAGTACTGAGAAGCTTGTACGAAAACGCCACTATGTCAGTCCGAGTACAAGATCAGTGTACACAGGCAATTCCATTGCAGCGAGGTGTCAGACAAGGAGACGTCATCTCTCCAAAACTTTTTACCGCTGCTTTGGAAGATGCTTTTAAACTCTTGGAATGGAAAGGACTTGGCATCAATATTAATGGCGAGTACATCTCTCATCTTCGATTTGCCGACGACATCGTAGTCATGGCAGAATCACTGGAAGACCTAAATACAATGCTCAATGACCTCTACAGAGTTTCACAACAAGTGGGCCTCAGCATGAACATGGAAAAGACGAAAATTATGTCGAATGTCCATGTTGCGCCCACTCCAGTCTCTGTTGGAAACTCTATTCTCGAAGTTGTTGACGAATATGTCTATCTAGGACAAACCGTCCAATTAGGCAGGTCCAACTTCGGGAAAGAGGTCAATCGTCGAATCCGACTCGGATGGGCAGCGTTCGGGAAGTTAAATAACATCTTTTCATCCAAAATCCCTCAGTGCCTGAAGACAAAAGTCTTCGAGCAGTGTGTGTTGCCAGTGATGACATATGGAACAGAAACGTGGTCTCTAACCCTGGGCCTTGTGCACAAGCTCAGCGTCGCTCAACGCGCTATGGAAAGGGCTATGCTTGGAGTTTCCCTACGAGATCGAATCAGAAATTAGGAAATCCGTAGGAGAACTGGAGTCACCGACATAGCTCACCGGATTAGCACGTTGAAATGGCAATGGGCGGGGCACATAGCCCGTAGAACCGATGGCCGTTGGGGCAAAAAGGTTCTGGAATGGAGACCACGTACTGGCCGACGAAGCGTGGGACGACCTCCCACGAGATGGACAGACGACCTGGTCCGAGTGGCGGGGAGCCGCTGGATGCAGGCCGCCAGTGACCGGTCGTGGTGGAAATCTTTGAGGGAGGCCTTTGTCCAGCAGTGGACGTCCCACGGCTGAAACGACGAGTAGGAGTAGGATATTAGTAGGACTAGGATAGGATTTCAATGCTATAAAACTAAAAATTAAATCATGAAACTTGTCCGAAATTCCTTTCTGTGTATAGTAGGTGTAAAAACTAAAGCGGCTGAGATTGAGCACTATTAAAAAACATATTTTACGCTTTGCAATATCCTAATCCATTAGGTTATGACTTGAGATTCAACCTCAATGTGTCTATAACTAAAACTCAAACATATAAACATATTTTATTTGTTCAGTTAGTCTCATAGTGAGTAGCTAGCACATAAATAATACAGGAAAGACGGTCAAGCCGTGGCACAGAGATAGACAGCCCCTTGAGCTACCCAGATCACCCCCATGGTCTACTTGCCACGATTATCAAAGAGCAATAAACTTTTTTTGCCCATGTCGATTGTGCGTAGAACAAGAAGGTCGATATTTTTGGTAATACCACAGATAACATAATACTAGTAATGCGAAGAATATAGTACATATTTACTAATTGCTCTTTTAAATTATTATCGGATATGCTATTTTTCATGAAATCTGTCGTCGCTTCGCTTAAGTAAACTAGACACAATCCTATCCTATTTATCCTACTAATACTATAAATGCAAAAGTTTGTAAGGACGTGAATATGTTTGTTACTCTTTCACACAAAAACTACTGAACCGATTGCATTGAAAATTGGTACGTTATCTACGTACCAAATTGGACAAGCTGGACAACTGGAATAATACATAGGCACTTTATTTATCCCGATATTCCTACGGGATACAGACTTATGCGGGCGGAGAAACCGCGGGCCGATGGCGATAATGATGGGTGAAACCTTAATGTAGGTACTACTTACATCTTTCCTAGACTCTACACACACTACCTACTAACATCATCTCAAATATGATCAGTAAATCAATTTGTTAAAAAAGTAATCCATATTACTATTTTAAGATTTAGAGTAACGAAAGCAAAGAAGGGTACGTGATTATCATAGGTGATAATTATCTATGTCTATATGGTTGAAATCTCTTTAAATAAAAATAAATCCGAATCACCAGTTAGGCCTGGCGTTTACACTCCATTGATCAAGGATTGATCGAACGGGCTGCCGGCTGGCTGCTACTGCCTGCCCTATTAAGTACTCCATTGGGTTTAAAAATATTTATTTAGAAGAATAATATTGTACTTAAAATATTTCAGAACGATAATACAATATGCTGACACATCATAGTCATACTTGACACATTCAAACTTTGACGTTGGACTTCCAGATGCCAGGTTGTCAGTAAAATGTCAGCCAACAAGGAAACTAACCTTGTTCAAGCTTATGTTGAATTAAATAAGTTTTGTCAAAGCAGTGACTATGAAAGAGCCTTAAAAGCTGCGAACAAAAGTAAGGATATATAAAATTTTATATAACTTTAAAGTATCCATTCGAAATCACACAAAATCAGAAGCACCCAAAGCACCACTTTCTTTTGCCCTTAGTGCACTTATTTTACGTCCATAGAACATTTTGATGTAATCAGTACTTACTAACTATACTAATTATATAAAGCTGAAGAATTTGTTTATTTAGTGTCGGGCGCATCTCGAGAACAACTGAACGGAATTTAATTTTTCACGTATGGATATGTACGTGAACCCGGAGTGAAATAGCCAATAGGCGATATGGTATCACGTTGAATATAGAAAATATTCCATTCACAAACAATAAGCAATAACTCAATATCTAGAACACCATTGTTAAAAAATATAAAGCAACTTCTACTTTCAAATTTCAGTTATACAGATAGCACCAACAGAACAGAAGGCTTTCCACTGCAAAATAATATGCTTCATTCAACTGCACAACTTTAAGGATGCTGTAGTAGCTCTCAGCAATCCAAAAAATGCAGTATTAGCAGGCGATTTACACTTTGAGAAAGCATATGCTCAGTATAGACTCAATTGTCCCAAAGAGGCCTTACAAACTGTTGATAGTGCTCCAGAGCTAACACCAGCTTTAAAAGAATTGAGGTATTATGCATACATTTAACATCTTTCATTAAGTTACCTGAAGACCGATAATGAATATTAAAATTATTACATGTCTCTAGGGCACAAATATTATATCGACTAGAGCAATATCAAGATTGCTACAACCTGTACCGTGATATTGTGAAGAACACCACTGATGACTATGAAGATGAAAGGAAGGCAAACATGTCTGCAGTGGTTGCAAACTTGGGAGCCATTAACCCAGTAAGAGTTTATCAGTAATTTCTTTTTATATGACTACTCAGTCCAAAGACTATAAGCAGACGAGTCGTTCATAAGTGATTAAAATATATATTGAAATTTATTTACCGTGAAGCTGTGGGCAGAACGCTACTAAATTATAAATTATTGAATTTGTTCTTTGTTCGAATTTATAAATTCTTCATTTATAACAAAAGCTCAGATTTGAGTTTGCTTTAAAATCGTAATTAAATATCCGGTTCTATTTTAAAAATACTGCAGTCAATACATTTATATAAATGCGAAAACAATACTTGTGTATAACCAATTTTCAAGTACATAGTACATTAATACATACTGAAAGTCCATACTTTCAGTATAACAACTGTCAATAATTGTACCTGTGTGAACCTATTCATCTTTTTTTTTTTTTTTCTCAAGACCTGCAATCAGTCGCAAGACTATAAGCAGATGAGGTGATTAGGATTTAAATTCAAATTGAACCTATTCATCTGATGTAACATTTTGGATATGCTTGTTCTTAATTGGGAAAAACTGTCTTGCTATCGTAAATTCGGCTAAATGGAAAAGCATGAAGAAGGAAATGAACCAAATGAGTATTTCTATAATTATATTTCAATAAAAAGTAAGGAAAAAATGTGTGTGTAAAAAAACATTGTTTTATATTCAAGTTTTCAGAACAGACCATATTGTGCCTTTCTTCACCCAATGTTTTCAGTCTTTTAGTGTAAGATGGACAATAAAAATCTTAAATAATATATAAAATTAATAAATATATAAAATTCTCGTATTATATAAGTTTGTTAGTGTATTATGAGGTCTTGTAATATTCTACAGAAATAAACATACATTATAGGAACAATATAACAATTTCACAGAATGCCGACCTACCACAGTTTGAGGAGACAACATATGAATTGTCATACAATGCTGGCACAACCCTGGCTATGCGTGGGAAGTATTCTGAAGCCCTGCCCGTATTGAAGAAAGCTGAACAGTCTTGTTCTGAGAGTGTACTTGATGATGGTGGTACTGAGGAAGAGGCGAAAGAAGAAGCTGCTATTATCAGGTTTGTTAAATAAGAGTTGCTTAGTGCTTAGTGTGTCCTTTTCTATCACATTTAAAACTATATTTGCATCTCCATTTACACATACCTTAAAGTCAATACCAGCTGAATATTAGGCAGAATATTAGAGAAGGAATTGTGTATTATTTACTAAATTACATTAATTCATAGTTTGATATTTATTGAACAGGAAGAATTCGTAGTGAAAGTAAAGTCATTTTAAAACCAAAGTATAAATAATATTTTCCATAAAATTGTAAGTAACTAACTTAGAAATTTTGAATAAAATATAGGCATTTACAAAAAACTGATTCAGGTGTACAATGCATAATTATTTCGAAAACAATTATTTATTTTTAGAGTGCAACAAGCATACTGCCTTCAACAGATCGGCAAGGAGAAGGAAGCAGCCACATTATATCAAAATGTTTTGAAGGACAAGCCCAGTGATCAGGCCCTGGTTGCCATAGCCAGCAACAATTTGGTTGTCATCAATAGGTATGGATATTAAAAAAACATACATAAAAATTTGGCAATCTGTTAGTATGTATGTTTAAGCTAATTTAATTTAAATGAAAATATATGATGAGCATTTTTGAGATGCTTATATGTATATTGCTGTATTGTAAAAACCATTTAGTTATAATCTAACTCGCTTAACTGTCAAAAGACTGTAATCCAATATATTTGTTTATTTATTGTTTACAATACATCTGTTTGCAATTTAATGCAATTTTTTTTTATCTAGCCGCCAAGTTTTTTTTGTAAACTCACAATGCTAACTATTTTATAAATCTTAGAATAATAAGGTGATTTGGTACAGTATAAAATATAAGTATGAAAATGAAAATATAAAAGATAATCTTTCGTGTGTTGTTCATAAAGATGTGTTTATTTAAAGGGACACAAATGTGTTTGATTCGCGCAAACGTATGAAGGCGGCAACTCAGGATGGTTTGGAACATAAACTCAACTCTAGACAGCGAGCTAGCATTGTTTACAACCAGGCTATACTTGCTATATTCTCTAATCAGGTAATTATTTATTTTACTACATCAATAACTTATAATATATGATAAAAGTGAAGGAACACCCTTCTTTTAGTAATGTTTATGGAAAACTTACAAACTAAACGAAATTACACTGCATATTTGCAAATGATGTATTATAAAAGTAAAAAAAATGAATTAAGATATCACACTTACTGCAGACAATTATATTTTAATCCTTTATTTTTGCTTCTTTGATCTTTGAATCAATAACATAGTTATAAGAATATAAAATAAAGGAGATAGTTTATATGAAAATAAAATAAAGGAGATTGCTATATCCAATAGTACATATGCACATATTTTTTAATTTCGTTTATTTTTTTTTTTCTACACAAATTGTGCTTTAATAAATAAATTTCCAACTTCAGCCGGACTTCTGCAAGCAGTGCTGCGTGAAGCTAAACCGCGAGTTCAATGCTGATAAACGTGCTGTCCTTGTGGAAGCTTCCTCGCTGGTGAAAGAGGGCAAGAGTGCGCAAGCCCTCAACCTACTGCTTAAAGTTGGAGGCACACTCACTCTGGCCGCTGCTCAAGTGTTGTTAGCACAGGTGAAGGACCTTTAACTTGTTTAACTTGTGTAATACTGACTAGTTTTAAACCATTTAATCAAGCTGGTCATCGAGAGATTTTTGAAAAAAATTGAAAATAATTTTTTATTGTTTCTTGATTACCGATTGTTTTGGAAAAAATGATAAGTTGAAAATTATTTTATCGTCATCAGCCCATATAGATATTTTTATTATAGCTTAATATTTTTATTATAGTCTACTATTTGGTTATTCAATTTTTTGGTTTAAATGATTTTTACAATTGTGTTTTACACAATTCTAAAAATCCAAAAAAAAAAAATTTGACATTATTCTACAGGGGGATCGTAAAGCAGCGGTGAAACTTCTAGAAGAAAGTGAATTCAAATACCGTCCAGCTGTTGTCGGAGTCCTCTGTACTTTACTCACTGCGGACAATGAATACGAGAAAGCTTCTAAACTATTCACAGAGGTGTATGAACATTATAAGAATGATGAAGAAGTGAGTTTGTTTATCAAATCATTAGGTAATAGAAATAAACAGTGTACACAATCTAAACAGTATGAATCAAACAAATGTAGCCTAAACTCCTCTGTGCAATTTTGGCTCTTTTCTCTGTTTAATCTATAGTTTTAATATTATGAGGGATCTCTATTAAGGCAATGAAGTACTATAAAGAATGTCGTCAGAAATATCCGATCGGTACTGTATAAAACATTCATTGTAATTAATACGTACTCAAAGTATTGTATATACTCATTATAAATCTCTGGCTAATAGACGCGCTGGCAGAGTTTTGTTCTAAAAAATACTTGAGCGTAACTATGAATCTACCTGTTAATTGCTTTCAAATTCATACATTTATCTATTCAATTATACTTCTGAAAGAAGCACTTTTGAGTCATCACAACACAGTTTTAACATTTACCAACGGTTAGGAAAGCAGTTTCTACAGAGAAGAGCCGGCACTCTGTAGTTGCTCTTTTCCAATGATAACAATTTAACATTTAATACATAGGTAATATGTATACATAATAATGGTTCCAAAGTACTGTCGTCGTGTCGTGTACGTTGACGATTCGAATTCTCGAACGTTCTAGAAGCTGAAATCGCTCCGTGCGGTGTGGCGCGCGGCCGGCGAGGCGCACAGTCGCGCGGGTGACGCCGCGGCGGCAGCACGCGCGCACGCGGCGCTCGTGCACGCGGCGCCCGGGGACAAGCGCACGCTCGCGAGGCTGGTTAAGGCGATGCTGCATGAACCGGAGGAGGCGAAGAAGCTCGCTGCTAAACTGCCTCCTATTAGTCAGTTGGAGGTACGTGGTTTTTTTATTCTTTATAGTGCATATCACCAAAAATAATAAAGAAGAACAATAAATTGCCAGTTTAAAAAAGACCTTGCCATTACATATATTTTAATACATATACTTGGTAAAATAGTAAGTTCATATTTTATGAAAATAGGAAAAATATATATAATGAATACATTGTGCCAGCACGAAATGGCTAGCCATTGCATTTTTTGTTACATAATATTAATAAAACAGCGACATATTTCTTGTTAACTAATGACACATAAGCTAAATATTGTTTCATTACAGGGTAAAATCGATATAGACGCTTTGGAGTCGTCCAAATGGATGATGGGCGCTAAAGTCGTGAAGAAAACCGTGCAGAGCAAACAAGAGCAATCGCCTGGGTAATATACATTTTTTTTTATTTGGTACTCGCATAAATTGTATAAAGAAATTAATTATTTGTACCTCGGATTTTGATTTATTGGATTCGTTTCCACTTAGATTAGGATGATTACTAAAAACTTACAAAAGCAAACATGTATATCCTGGCGAAGCTGAAACAGACGGGTAGTTATTATATATTAAGTTCTCAGGTGATCCAAAAGAATTATTAACTCACTATATCAACCATTTTTTTTTAATATTTAAGTTCTGAGTATCTTTTAATTTACAATATTGGTTTGGACAATTTTTCAGAACGCCTGGATCCGAACTCGGCCAAAAGAAGAAAGCTAAAAGAAAGCGCAAGACTAAACTCCCGCCCAGCGCTGATCTCTCTAAAGCTCCGGATCCGGAAAGGTACTATAATAATACATAATATGAATTTTACTATTAGCAAAAATCAAATCTAATCTAAATGTAAATTTATTATAAGTCTTCATGGATGATGTATGGCTCTAGGACGGGTATTTTCATAGCTTAACTGTCATCATGTTATCAAATAGGTGCTATTTCAATCAATTGATCTAAAAATCATTAACTAATATTTGTTATACTAAACAAATATAAGAAAAATGAATGTTTATGTGTAATGCTATTATATTTATTTTAAAATTAAAGTAGTTTTCCAATTAAATATGTCCTACATCATACCACAAATAAATTAAATTATATTAATAAAGATGGCTGCCGAAATACGAACGCACGGCGTACCGCAAGCGCCGTGGTATCCGCCGTGACGTCATCAAAGGCAGCCAGGGGATGACCACCGCCGCCGTCGACCAATAGTGAGTATCGTACAATTAATATCCAATTGAAGCAATATTTGCTTATAGTATTTACTAGAAAAATCGTTATCACTAATATAAATGATTGCAATATATTAAAAAAAATAACATTGCTAGAAATAAAAAAAATTCATAGAAAATTATTACTGGCCGTTAGTTACAAATACAGATTAATTTAATTTAGTACTAGATATTACACACAGCGTCATCACCAAATCCATCACCAAATATTATACAGATACGATAAGCCATTTTCGCTTGAAAGAGTAATAAGAGTTACAAATTTAAAGCACTTTCATAAACTTATTTTGTTACAAAAAATTGTAAATGTTTTTTTTTTTCAGTGACATGAGTAAACAAACTCCAAGTGCGGCTGCGACTACAGCAAAGAGTCCTCGTGTTGAACAAAAATCCGTCGACAGCGCCTGGCAGAGGAAACAACAGCAGAAGAAGAAGGGCAAAGGCCGCAAATGGTAGTGCTAGCAATAAATGGTTTTACTGGCAACCTGAGTTTTATTTTTCAACAATCCCAATAAAACGCGGGAAAATTCGTAATTAGAAGCATGCATTTTTAAGCTGTAAAAAGCTGGGTTTTGATCTGATACAAAATTAGAATATTGAATGAGTAAGTAATAAAAAAATTATCATAAATATAGTATTATTTATGATAATTTTATTACTTGAAGAGAAATATGTATAACTACATTATTATATAAATAAATCTTCAATCATTAAAATCAACAAGATAGGTAATCCCACACAAGACCGAACTTCAAACTGTTGTGATTGAGCCAATCAAATCTTTGTCGAAATTGTAATCGAAAGAGTAAAATAAAATACTGCCATGTTATTCCCTCACCCAATGCTCTCTATATAGTTCCATACATATAAAACTCTGTGCTATATTATCAATAATAGTACTGTGCGCATTCTTATATCTCGTGCTGACGTTAGTGCATAGTGCGCAGTATGAGGTATATATGAAACAGTGCCACGGAATAATAAGTATAAGTACAGTGCGGCAACAACTACGCCTACTCAATTAAATAATTACCATAGATAATATCACAGATTAAGAACTACATACCACGTAACGTAGCGGATAATATCATGAGAATAATAACACCCACTCTCTGTTGAAACAAATAAGCAGAGTAGTGTAATAATACAGGAAAAATAGGGTTATAACTTTTTTGATTTACGATGCGTGTTTAATGAGTTAGCCGTTTCGAACATTTGTAGAAATTTCCTTACTTTGCTACGGTGATCATTTTTATAATTTTATTAACGTGCTATCATAACAATACATTAAATTAAATTATTAGAAATTAAACTTTAGATTTCCCAGCACTGAATTAATAAAATAATACTTAAAATTTATTGAGTAGTTTATTACGTTCACCATACTCTCGATTGTAGCATTTATGTTAATTGTTATAGATTCATTTTAGAATATCATTTAAAAGTGCCATGCCACAAGTTATATCTAAAAATTTTAAAATTCGCATAGGCAATTATGATACACATACTACAAATGTGAAAAACGAAATCAACACAATTTTCGTTAAAAAAAAAACAGTCATGAATGGTGAGATTTTATCTTATTTGAAATAGTACTTTTAAGCATTAATACTTCAAAGACATTATATAATATAGCTTTACCATACACAATATATTTTTAACAACTACTAAAATAAAATCACCAA
>NC_052114.1:2799240-2808233 GCF_012273895.1 Zerene cesonia
TTATTTCAATTTCTCAAATCTATACCTATAAAATATTAATTTAACACAAATCAGGAAAATTCCTGTTATACCTATATTTTTTTCCTGCAGATTCTATCTCAGAATCTGCAGGACCCATATCAAAGAATGGTTAGATTTGTATGTGATCTCCTAGTGCCTATGTGTACCACACAATCATGCAGCCAGGACAGACTAGTAAAATATAATATATAAACAAACAAGCAAGCTTCACCTCAAAATGAGTATTTTTTTATTCATAATGGGGAAGTGCTTGACCATAATCTTAACTGCTGGTAGTACAAGTAGAAAAGATATTATCTAATATTAAGCATGCTTCACTAGAAGGTAACACTCACTCTAAGCTTAAAGGGGCCAAAATTGTACTTATAGAGAAACACCATATCAGTAACCTTATTCTAGTCCAATGTGGTTCAAATAAAAACCCTGGTCACAATGTAGCAAATTTCATTACCTGCACTCGCTTAGCAATCTTCTTTTGTTCCCTCAGTTGTCTCACTTTCTCCACTCTCGCTTGTGCAGCTTGCTTCGCCATCAAATTCTTCCTGACTTTTTGCATGTGCTCATCTGTTTTAGCCATCTCCGCAAAGAAATCATCTGGCCTATAATGTATTTGTTGGTTTTCAAATCAATAGCTCTTTACAAATGAACATTTACTCTCCTTATAATATAAAAAAACTATTAATACATTTAACTGCATGCAAGTTATGACCATATATGTATCAAACATAGTTCATTGTTACACAATTTATACAAATACACTTCATAGAAGCTGTGTTTTCAGAATTACTTCACTTGAGCTTTGAGATTAAAATTAAAAAGGATGGTTAAATGTTATCTATACTAATATAATAAAGAGGAAAAATTTTTTTGTTTGTTTGCACCCTAAAGCCTCAGAAACTACTGGACCGATTTTGAAATTTCTTTCACCAAAAGAAAGCTACATTATTCCCGAGTGCTATAGCATACTTTATACCTCAGAAACATACCAAAGGCGAAGCCGGGGTGAACAGCAAGTATTGTGCATGTTCACAGAATGATATAGTTTTAGTGTGGAGATTATTAGTTCACAATACTTGAAAAAGTTCATTATATATTTATAATGAACTTAGGATACAAAAAGAATAATAAGAGTAAGACCTAACATGGTAATTCAATATAATACCATAACCCTACAGCATATATTAAAACAATAAACTGTGTCTGTCTGTTACAAAATACCTTTTAGTGGGAATATTGAGCTCCTTCAAGCGCTTGATCCCATCCACAACAGCTGCCTGTGCTTGCCGATGGATAAGGTTCTCTCTTTTAAACTCATTCAACACTGGATCTTGCGCTGGATCATATATCTGCTTACCTTTACTATTTTCCTGTATGTTTCTAAAAATGTAATGAATCAGTTATAATTTAACTCACTAAGATTTAGGTAATAACAAAACTATGGGTTTCAATAAATTTTATGTTTCTCTAGGATGTACAATGCTAAATCATTCTTTGTTATTATTGAAAAGGTTACAAAGGTATTAAATGCTTTAAGGCAGTTATATTTTTCTACAAAAATGGACTCTGATACTGAAGGGAGGTACAAAATGGTACTGTGGCATTCTCCAAACCTGAAAACCCGTTGAAACCTCTCTTGTCTAGCAACATTAAAAAAACTCCTTTTTGTTTATGGGAATAACAGTCAACAAGAAAATATTAGAAACAGCATTAATTAGGAAATAACTTTACTTTCTATGTTGTGCAGTTTGTTGTAATTGTAAGGCCACATCTGGTGCCAAAGGAGCTACTGTAGTCACCAGGTCTAAAGTTTCAACCCATGGTAATTTTAATTCAAATTCTTTTAATTTAGCTTTTAAATCTGCTATATTGTTTACATGACGCTTTTCAATTTTTTCTATTTCTTCATTAAGCCCAGGTTTAAGTAATCCTTTTGCATAAGCTTCTTGCAACTGAAAGTGGGGTGGAAATTTAATTTATCTCAAGTTTGAAGTTAGGAAACAAAATCATATCGTTCATCTAATTACCTCTTCGTCAGAATCTACATCGCTTTCACTGTCATTTAGTACAAAATCACTCGTCGTCATATTATGTGTTTTACAAAATTGTAGTAAAATTATAAAACTGGATAACCTATCACCATTCAAAAAAGCAAGCAAGCGCTAAACGCACGTTGTGTTGTGTGCAAATTGTCAAACTCAAATGACAATTAACATCAGTCTTGCCACCTTGTATTTCTAAAAAGGGTAACTCGGCACTCGGAAAAGAGCCAGTGAGCTAAAAATTAATAAATGCGTGTGATCACGAAAAGAGAAGTCGTGAGTATCACCAGAACGCCAAAACTACAAGTTTTTCCAAATTAATCACACTTCCCGTTTGGATGTCCGTCATTCACGATAAAACTACTGAACGGATTTTGATAAAATTGGCATACAGACGGTATGAGCTCACTTGGGGGATAGGATACTTTTGTCCTGATTAAATGCTCCCTTGGGATAATACAGGAATCTTGATATCCGGGCGGAGGCGGGACGAGCGATTAGTTATGACATAATAATTTACGAGAGTATATTCATATATTTATGTACTTCAAGCCTAACTTCTCCTATATACATATGTTACTTAAACACTGTTCTGGTTTGTGTGACTACTTGTTTTGTCTGAGGGGCCTCCAAACCCAAACGTACTTTTAAATAAGTATAAAGTATGTCTTCAAGGCTTATTTACGATTTGATAAAGAGAACTTGCAGCTATTTGGACGCCCCGAACCAGAGCCCGGGACGTACCACCCCATGCGCCCCCACCTAAGACCACCACTAGATCTAGTGAACAAGTGATGAAGGATTGCATTGAAATACTTTAAAAATGGTTTTAGACAATTCACTCTTAACGCACAATCGTTACTAACTAAAGTAAGGGTTCTAAATAAAACTGATTGAACAACATTACACACAACAGAGTAATTCTATATTTATTTATTTTTTTTATTTTCGACATCTATTCTCAACACAAACAATGGCACAATGCGTTATTAACTACAACCCTTTTCACATCAATACTCCTCTACGCTGCGGGCATTTGTGTTGAATAATACTGGCAACATTATTTTAGACCAAGTCAGCCATAGACAGCGCTGCTTCTATAGACTTTTTTCGTGACACACTCTCCAATTCCTATCTATATTCATCTTTTTAAATATTTAAAATGTTTTTAAACCAAAAAAAATACTTGTATAAAAAACTGTAATTACGAATATTCTCACAATGTACAAATGTTTATGCTCATGTACAGAACATTGTAGAAAATGTTTTTTCTATACATTTGTGCGAGTGTATGTGGTCGGCATTATTGTCATCATCTTAAAATTACTACTTAATGCAAGTACATTAAAATATATTTTTTTTATGTCATAGCGGGCAACTGAGCTGGTGGTTCGCCTGATGGTAAGCGATCACCACCGCCCATGAACATTCGCAAAGGTAGATCCTCTGCGAATGCGCTGCCTTCTTTTTTGGGGTAAGGGAAAAGGAATGGATTAACGACTGGAAAGAAGGAATGGACTGGGACGGGTGAGGAAAAGGAAACGGGCCTCCGGCTCCCCCACTCACCGTACGAAACACAGTGGCATGCCACTATTCCACGCCGGTTTTCTGTGAGGGTGTGGTTCTTCCCCGGTGCGAGCTGACCCAATGCGTGTCGAAGCGTGCTCGAATCCCACAATATATTATAATAAACTGTTTTGAACAAATCAATAGAAGTCAACTTCCTTTGTATTCATCCCGGAACTTATATAATGATAGGTTACAGATAAGTGCTGCACATCGTTGATCAATTCCATCGGTAGATATTGTTTACTCAAAAATTTTGCCTATTAATTGACGTACTATAAAATTAACATGTACTTATTAATATGAACCAAAAAATAACTACTCTTAAAATGTAATGACCTTATAATCAACATCACATTAAATTTTGAAAGAATAGAAAAAATTCGATCACGAGGCAGGATTCGAACCTGCGTATCTTGCCTAACCGTAGCAACGCCTAGCCTCTCGGCCACCCGTGATCCTGCCACAGTAATCGAATTTCTTCTACTCTTTTGGTTTCATGTGCCTAAGGGCCCTTACTGTGGCCCCGATTACTGTGGCAGGATCACGGGTGGCCGAGAGGCTAGGCGTTGCTACGGTTAGGCAAGATACGCAGGTTCGAATCCTGCCTCGTGATCGAATTTTTTCTATTCTTTCAAAATTTCTCATTTATAAAGCATTTCAATGCTATAAAACTAAAAATTAAACATCACATTATTTATTCTCAGGCACGATCGGAGAGAATTACAAAAATCGCTAAGATCATTTGAATCCACAGATTAGACTCAATCCCCAGGTGTAGCTGGTGCTGTGATAAAACGTATTATGTATGTAGGTACCTACCTGATACGACTTTCATAACGCTGTAATATCTTACAACAAATTATTTCTATGTATGGGACATTCAATATTTTATATTTATATAATAAGTAAAAGTATTTTTACTGTCTCCAATATGTTAAATAGCAAAGGCAGTACTATTAATATAATATACATTTTGAACGCATCTTATACTGTTCATTAATCTGTTATTCTGAATACAGATAACATACAGCTTAAATCATCTGTATAAATCATAAGCAATAAACTACCATAAGCAATAGACTATTTCAAAAAAATTTACATTGTCTATGAAAACTATTGCTCAAGTATGTTGCTCTTTTACTTAAAAGAAGATAAATAAAGAGGCAAGTAATATTTTAGATGGTAAAAAAAATATTTCTTATTTTATTAAATAATTAATGTTAATTTAAGATACTTTCGAACAATTAAATTAGCAAACATACATACTAAATTTGACCGGAAGTCGACACTACTTCGACTTGTTCCATGAAACCCCCCCGTTGTTTTGTATCACGAAAATGCAATGGCCGCCATCTTCGACTCTTGTGAATGTTTTGGTCGTAGTTTCGGACTTTAAGGCCTTTTTAATTTGTGCTATGAAAATATTTGACGGAAATAGCTTAAATACGTCGTAGGGGTTGTTATTTTCTTTGAGCAAAGGTTAGTACAATTTATATTCTTATTTTACTTTAAAAGTGTTTACATCTAGATTTCTTTATAAAATTATTGTGTTAGTATAAATGTAAATTTGTTGATATTATAATCCCCATTACCACTGCAATAGACTTATTCTGCTTTTTATTTCTTTTAAACGATTACATATACTTGAAAATACACAAACCTCATTTTCTTATTATAATTATTATATTTTTCACTTCTTTGTTACTAACCGGAATCAAATTAAAAGTTTCATGTTATATTTGCAACTATACTTTTATGTGGAAGGATACATTTCGTTTAAATTTTTTCGTTTTAGGTTAGTGTTTACTTTTTTGATGTTTGGAGACATTTCATTTTCGTGCCACAATAATGGCGGCAGTGAATATTAACCTATCTGCTTATTTTGCAACTTTACGTATATTTCCTATGCGTATTTGTATTTTATTTTGCTGTGATCCCTTGTATTTTCTCGTAGGAAGCGATATAATGTGAATTTTGAATATAATTTGGAACAATGACCTCGACAATAGAGTCGTATACGAGCGTTAAAAATATTTTCCGGCCATAATATACTCCGATCCTGAATTTATATATGAAGATATTAAAAGGCGCAGGGATAAACCATCAATTTTCGATTGCAGTCGAATAAATTTAACTCGGAGACAAGGCGTTCTCCACGGCATCATCTCGGGTCTTACCCAAGATGGTATTCTCAGCATGTCAACTTCATCGGAATATGAACCTGTGGCCCGGCAAGTGAGTAAAATATTACCCTAAGAAAAACCCAAATAACACTACTAGCATGTTACATTCAACATTTACTGAGGAGTCTTAGTAAGCTGAAAGGTACTGCTTTTAAAATGTTTACTAATGTTCTTATGAGATTTTTACATGCGTATTTTTAATATAATCATTACAATTCCTTATTTTTGCATTGGTCTTGATTTATCTCTTATCGGGTTAAAGAAATGTTACTGTGTGTAAACATAATTTCATAAAAAAGCATACGTATATACATCTATTGATGATTTTATTCCATTTTAGATTATACTTATTGTTATGTATTCTGTGCTGCAAGAAATATTTAAATTAAATAAAGAATTTTATACTGGTGTTGTATTATTACATCCTTTAGATTTAAATTTATTCTAAGTATTAGTCATAAGGTTGGTAAGTGTTGTGGGTTTCTTAAAAATATAATATGTTGTTGTAGTGCTATCAATTTGAATTAGGACACATGATATGGGATGTTGATTTGATATTCAAGTACTTCTATAAGATAAAAGGTTTGGTTGATGCATTATGATATCTTTGTTGTAAATTAAAACAAATATCGTAATTTTTCACATATATTTTATAAACCGTTTAAATGTATGTCCTTCACAAGCAAATCAAAGCTAATAAGCAAATAATATTGTTACAGAGTTACGGGCCGACCACCTCCAGTGAAAACATTTTTGAACACATATTGGAATCAAAAGTAATGAATACTATGGATGCGCCAAGTGTTCGTACACCTGTTTTGAGGGCTGTACCCATATCTAGTAATGAGGGCGACCCTGAACCTGATTCCACGAACCATGAAAGTATTATAAAATCTGTTCATAAACTAGAGAATAAAGATATTGATTATCACATTAATGATAAAGTGTGTGATGGTGAGATGTCTGTAGATTCCCTTCCAAGAATCATGAGGATAGAGGAGGCCTCTCTTGATACTGTGGGGCATATTGCCTACCCCATATTGCAGGAAACAGATGACTCCAGTGATGGAAATTATATAGAGAATACTGCAACACTTATTCAAGCACCTTTGAGTAGTGCAATTGTACAGAATGTTGCCAAACTTCCACAGAACTTTACAATTAATGTTGATGCAGCTGTTGGAAATATAACTGCTATTCAAAATGTTTCCCAAGATGTCACAGGTAACCAAACATTGTGGTTGCCTACAATTCTTGCAACAAGTGCACCTACTGATAATAAAAATGATGATGATAGACAACAAGGTGTATCGCAGTTCATAATCACAAGCGAAAGTTATGTCAATGATGCTAATCTTGGTAGGAGGGCAAATATTATAGAGACAAATTATAATTCTCGCCCTAAGACTTCTAAAGTGCAAATTTTAAGTAACATAACTTTACCAAAAAATGCTAATTATTCACAGCAATACATAACGCAAAATAAAGATATGACAACTCAAGTGTATGGAACCCAGAATCATGTATATAAACTAAGTGCTAATGTGGTGTCCCAAAAACATATAAATAACTCTGTCCTCTGTACTAAGACAGGTAAAAGTCAGTCTCTTATTGGTGGTGCGACTTTATCACCTACAGTTATTAACAACAGTCCAGTAAAAAATGTATCATATGGGTTCACTAAAGGCACAAATATAAATAAGGTGAACAATGGTGCTAATCTTAATACTATGGTGGCTGCATCGTCTGGAAACATGCAGTGTCACATTTTGTCACGAGTTGTATCTGCACCAAATAAGGTGTCGGTACATTCTGGAAAGAAATCTGTTAATACATTTAAGGGTAAGAATTCCCAAGTGCAAAAAAATCAATCCAGAGCAATAAAGATTATTCAGCAGGCTGGTACTGCTCATAAATCAGAAAGTAAGACATGGCCTGTAGCCAGCGTCACATACAAAGGTCAATCTTCGAATTATAACAACATGGATAGTAATACTTCTAAGGTTATACAAAAGGTAGGCAGTCCTTCTACTAAGAATCATCAACCTTTGGCTTTACAAAAGGTGCAAAAAGCAGAACGTTTGGTGCTACAATCACCATGTGGACCAGTTTTATTAACCACAGCTCCAATAAGCACAAGTCTTCCAAAAGGACCTCATTACGTACAGTCTGGAGCTACACCTAATCTACGCTATGTTCAAACATATGGACCTGACAACCAGCTCTCTACAATATCTCAAGTATCAGCAAATCAACAGTTAACAGCACAAATTTTACAGTCTTTATCTCAACCAAAACTCATGCTTCAACAGAGCCCTACACCAGTCACTCCAAAACGGAATAATAAATCCCCTCATCCCATTGAAGAGATTACTGAAGTTAAACCAACTAATCGCAAAAGGATTGTTTTGTAAGTATATTTGTCATACTTTTCTTATTTCATTAAGTTTTGAAGTTTTTTAATAAAGTATGGGTACTTGATCTGCATCATATTTAAATATGTTATATATTAATAATGAATTTTATACCTAAATAATAAAAAGTTAAGCAAATAATTAACTCATAAATTTTCATCTTTTACAGTGGAGATAAATCAACTTTACTTACTGCTGATGATATTATCGGTACGGAAGAGAGGCCAAACTTGTCTGAAGAGTTACGACGATATACACACCATGCACTGGCTTTTATAATGCTGGATCATACATATGCCCTGCCAATGCAAAAGCAACCAACAGTGTCATCCCCGACTCTTGCTCCAATTTCTACCCCACCTTCAAGTGTCTCAACAACTATAACAACAACATCAGCACCAGCAACAATAACAACAGTTACACAAGTATCATCCCCATTGAGCCCCCTGAAAATCTCACCTGTAATTCCAACCACCACACCGTTTGACCTTACTCTTTCAACTATTATACCAACATCAGTGCCAGCACCTCTCCCAGTTGCGACAGTACCTGTAAGTTGTATAACATACAAACCACAGCCACCTCCTCAACAAGATGATGATGCAGCATCAGTTATATCCTCAATTGAAGGGGAGAGAAGACCTCCAGAACAAGGCGGGAGTGATACTGAAACAGCTCCAGAAGGGGAAGAAGAAGGCAAAACGAGATGCATTTGTGATTTTACACATGACGATGGATACATGATATGTTGTGACCGTTGTGGAGAA
>NC_052114.1:2809233-2832511 GCF_012273895.1 Zerene cesonia
AAGAAGGCAAAACGAGATGCATTTGTGATTTTACACATGACGATGGATACATGATATGTTGTGACCGTTGTGGAGAATGGCAGCATGTAGATTGTATGGGTATTGACAGAAATAATATACCTGATGCTTATATGTGTGAACTTTGTCAACCTCGCGCTATAGATAGACGTCATGCTCGTGCCATACAATTACGGAAAAGAGAAGAATTGAGTGCACTAGGAGCATCTGATTCAGATTCTTCAGAATGCACAAGAATTCCTGGGCAAAGACGAAAGAGATTGTTAACAGTTACAACATATACAAATACAAGTGGATCATGCGTTACGACATATAATTCAAATATTCCAGTTCTTCCACCATTACCGCAACCCTCATTACCACCTTTACCACCAAAAAGAGGGCCAAAAAGGCCAAAGAAAGCAGAAATAGTTAGGAAAGGTACAAAACGAAAACTGACAGAAAAACGTGTAAAGCGTAAGAAGGAATTGATGCTAAATAGAAACAAGTACAACGCTAGTATGTCTAATAATCAGTCGCATTGGCGAGATCTTTACGAAGTGGCAATGACGAATCATTATAGCCCTGAATTGCGGGCAAAAATAATGAAATACAGCAGTAAACTTGGTAATACATCCAACATGGCTTCGTCTATCACAGCACATTTATGTACAACGGTTCCCCACGCAGGTGGAAAAATTTTGATTGCTACGAAAGATTTGAAAGAGAACACTCCAATAATTGAATTGAGAGGAAAATACATGCTTTCGAATCAACACCGCCCACAATTACAAAACTCAGCACGGGCTGGAAGTCAAAAACCTGGACCTTTTGTGTTTTTCTACAGGTTACCTAAAGATAACACACAGATTTGTATTGACACAAGGACATATGGTAATGAGGCGAGATTTGTGCGTAGGTCCTGTAAACCAAATGCAGAACTTCAACATTGCATTGTAAAGGGAGCTTTGCATGTTTATTTGGTAACGATTGGCGTTATTCAGTCCAATACGGAAATAACAGTTGGTCATGATACAGATGGTAGCAAGCAGCCCTGTGCTTGTGGCAATCCTAAACATTGCAAAGTGAATGGTGTTACTTCAATGAGTTCTAGAAAACCAATTGATTTCCCTTCAAGAGAAAAACGTAGTCGTAACAGATGTTACAGTTCGTCTTCGCCTTTATCCCCACCATTGTCATCCTTGTTGACAACACCTACTAAAGAAATACCTCCACCATTAAAACCTGAAGCTCCAATCATAAAACCTGAGAAAAAATCACCTATAAAACATGAGTTGCCTCCTATGTCACCAGTTAAAGAGCCTATAATGTCACCAGAGTATTTTGAACCTATAAAGTCAGATATTCCTGAAATTAAAGAAGAGCATCAAGAAATAGATCTTACAGCTAAAGAAGAAATGAAACCTGACTTAGATGAGCCTGATTTTGTTAAAATTGAGCCTAAGATTGAAGAAAAACCAGAAGAAATACCAATGCCTGAAATAAATTATGAACCTGAACCAGTGCATCTCCAAGCGGTGGTTGAAGAAAAAGAAGAAAAGCCAACAATAGAACTATTTGAAACAACAAAAGAGCCTGTCTTGCCTTCATTGTTTACAAAGATAGAAGTTGAGGAACCAAAAGTGGAAAAAGTCGAAGAAAAGAATAAAACTGAACCCAAATCAGAAGATGAGAAACCGGTAACTCGTGAAGTTACAGCTAAATCTGCTTGTCATGATCGATCTTCACGATCAAGCAGAACAACATGTGTTAACCAAGACTCATTGGATGATAAAACCGATGATTCCCAAGACAAATTACCAACTCCCTCTGGTAAAGAAAAAGATAAAAGGAAAATGGTAAGTAGGACAAAAACTATTTGTAATAATCTTAATATTTTTAAAGTATATAAATTTTATGCTAAACCTAAGAATTGTTTACAGACTCGTGAAGAACGTAAAATGGAGGCTATTATGAAAGCCTTCGAAAGGATGGAAAGAGCTGAACAGAGGAAACAAGAAGTGAAAGAGAGACAAAAGCGTAGAGAATCTGATCCACATCCACATAATTATAACGAAAAAGATGACGATGATGATGCACATAATAGTTTTAAAAAACGGAAAAGGTATTGTGTAATTTGTAGAGTGTATGTAAAGTATATTACGTATGTAGAATGCATATGAGTGTGAAATTATATAAATTAGAACATATAATTTATCTTGTTACAGACGCAAAGGTCGAGCACGCACTGCCTCTCAATCTAATCGACGTCGTCTCAACTCTGCTGACAGTGATCTTGTAACTTCAGGAGATGAGGCCCAGCCTTTCTCCCCACCTCCAGAACATTCTAGAAATGATGTTCACTCTTCCATTGATGAGGATAAGTCACATGAACCTGTATCTGAGGTATGGTGTGAAAATTTGTTTTTCAGAGTTTATTCATATTGTTGTTTATTATGACTCTGAATTCTTAAACTAATATAAATTTTATTTCAGAATCTGGGATTGAGTTCAGCGTGTCTGCTTGTGGAAGCGGCTGTTGGGTCCGTCGAATCGGCGTTCAAGCAACCGAAAACTAAGAAGACTATGGCCAATGAATGGATCGGTCGTTCGCCGGATCGGACTCCTTCACCGTACAACTCTCCTTACCGCCCACCCTTAGTTTCAGCTACGTCTTTAGAGAGTTTAGTCAGAGTTGCTTCCACAATGATTGGTGATCTTAGTGGAGGTCAAGACTATCACGAAGAAGAACCGCATTCGCCGCCAAGAACTCCCGGTAGAGATAGAAATAAACCTCCGAAGAAAGCTAAAAGGATCACACGAAGTACACCACCTGCGGAAGTCACGGAAGTCGCACAACCAATGCAGCATAGTGCTAAGAAGCGATGGTTAAGACAGGCCATCAGTGAAGAGAGTGACACGCCATGTATAGGTATTGAACCAGTCCATAACATACTAGTATCTTGTTTCTTTGTTGTCTTTTATGAATTGTTTTACTAGTTTAAATGTAGACACATTTGTTTCAGAATCTCCACCTAATGAAATGGTTACTCCTTTGAAGAAACGAAGATTAGCCAGAGAATCCTTATCTTGCGACCAAAACCCCATAGATCATGTATGTATCAATTTTGTTCATATATAAATTTATACTAGTGTTAGTGCTTAGTTTTTATAGTTATCTGATATTTTTTGATTTTTCTTTAGTGCCACGACGAGACCTCGCCGGTGTTAACGTCTGAAGATTCACCAGTGAAAGAAGACTCGTTGGCATTGGCGCGGCAATATAAGCGAAATATTATGGATATGTATGCTCGAGATAGAACGCGATCTGACAGTGGCCAGGGCTCCGATGATCAGTGCAATATAGATCATGATGTTCTTAACGTTAATTTAAAAGGACCACATAATTCTGAACATATAAGGAGGATAATTGGTGTCCCTGATGACGAAACGCTAGAGATACCTAAACCAGTTGACATACCAGCAAATAACAATAATAATTTGGAAATTGAAGAAACTAACAATAAAGTTGTGCCAATGGAAATAGATACGACTGTGATAACGCAATCAAAAATAGAATCTAACGAGATCAACATTGAAACGAAAGGTATTGAAAGTCCTAACGAAAAAATACACAGCTCTCAATCTGCTGATACGAGTGGCAACTCGTCTCCGCAACGTGACGAAATGGATGACATTCAAAAGAAAATACACTCATTTCATACAGAGAACATAATGATTTTAAAGAGTAGAAATAAGAAACCACCAAAGGAGAAACGGAAGAAGGTCAACCTAAACTTTGACCTCAATATGGTTGATGATCAGATCAGTATTCAGTTGCGTACGGAAGACGACACAAGTAATCGCTCGGAGAGCAATGGCGATATTCATGACGACGCGAACCTTCACGAGGATGCGAAAATGCTTGTCTCGCCAGAAAATATTCCATTGCCTCCTGTGGAGTCGATACCGTTACCAGCTCCAGAGACCATACCCTTACCGGAGGAAACCAATCCGATGCCAATAATTCCGCCTCCTGAAACTATACCTCTGCCTGAGGAGCCGATGAAACCCCATCCAGCACAAACATGTCCAGAATCCCCTCCGGAACATGAAGACAAAGAAATCGCTGAACGTCCCACCGTCTTAGAATCGACGGTGCCATTCTCGACTAGGTTTAGTTCGACTGGACTATTCTCCGGCATATTCAGCAATATGACGCATTCGTTTAAAGTGGACTCGCCAATAAACGAGAACATACCAAATATGTCTTTAATTAAAAGTGCAATAGATAGGACTACAAGTTTAGACAATAGTATATTCGATAAGGACAGTATTACGCCAGTGGACGAATTAAAAAGTGTACAAGAAATTTTAACGCGAGTGAATAATATGGACTCGAATAACAGTGTGTTGTTGTCGGGGGTGTTGAAGAGTTCGAACAAGTCGAGCCTGTTGGCTTCGCCGGCGCCGGCGTCTTCGCCCCGCCCCAGCAAGCCCTACTGCCCCCGCAACGACCCCCGCCTCAACCCTCCGCCTGCTGACAAACCTAAACCAGTCCGAAGGAAGGTGAGTCATGCAACATTTATGTTCAAACTCATAGTTATTTCATACTGTCTATAAATAGTTGTATTTATCATCGAATATTATTTATTAATTGATACATTTTTATTTAATGTTCAAAAATATTCTTGTTCTTATAATATATCCTGCTATCTACTATCCTACTTGCTATGTATGATTGATAATTGAGATGTATAATATGAATGTTTGTTACTCTTTCAAGCGAAACTGCTGATTGGGTGTATCTGTATGAAATTTGGCACACAAAAGAAAATAATGACTATAGATAAAAAAAATTTAATACACATGTTTGATTAACACTTTTTTATCTTATCATGTTAACCTTGATCTGGTTAAGTTTTGTAAAATATCACACACCTCCACAATCCGCTTGCATAACAATTAGCATCGAAATGTCAATGTAGTCATAATGATATATTATATGCAGTTACTATATATTATTTATTCATGTTTTTAAAAAATATCAATTTGTAGTTTTTGACATGATCATGAAAAATAAACAAAAAAACACACTTTCGCATTTATAATGCTCGTAGGGATTTTGCAATAAAGTAAGTAATTTTGCAGTAAAATACAGTATCTAGCTCACAAAAGCACTTTCGTCAATTCATATCAACATTAAAACTACATGCAAGTAAAACATGCCCTCCTATACCAGCTCTCTATAACGGAGTACCGGAAGCGGCACAAGGGCCCCGCCGCCTCCGACGACGCGGGGCCCCCCGAAGGCGGGGAGCTATGCGCGGGGCCCGAGTGGTCCTCGGGCTCCACGACGTCGTCGGGCTCCGCGTCGCTGTCGCCGCAACGGCTGGACGCAGCAGCCGCGGCCGCTGTGGACGACTTGGAGCAGCGACTGCACAAGGACCTCTCTTCCCATATGCCTAAAGGTGAGATTCGTTTGCAGGAGCAGTTTTACAGGCGGAGACATGTATGTAGTGTAGAGGCAATGTGCTGCAAAGGATGCCTCCTTGCATATAAAGATTACCGCTGACGACTCATATGCAAAATAGATTAAAATAGCTTTCGATTAACCTGCAAGGCTAGCAAAATGAGCTTCATACTTTTTTTTAACATTAAAAATATAAATTTATAGATTAATAGGGATACTATATATATTTTTAATATAGACCTAATCGATTGATCCTTAAAGTGCGGAATAGCATGGGAATAAATTGCATTTTGGTATGTATGTAAATATAGTTAATAACGTTCTAAAAGCTGTTTAATGTAAATTCTGGATGAGCTCAGATTAACCTAGATTTTATACTAATTTATGTTCCTGTCGACGTTATTTAAGTGCTGTTAAAGCTATCGAGATAATTGCGTCGCAATCAAGCCGTCAATAACTAACGAGTTTACACTTCGCCGTGTTCTACGCGAACGCAACTTCCTTTGCGTGTAATTAGAAAACAAACACCCGACTACATCCGGTTCGATGCATAAATCTATGTGATTAATTGCACTTTTATCGGGTTATTATGATTCCATGACTAATTAAAGAGTTATATCGATGATTATTTATTTTATCGATTCGTTAATTTCTTATTTATAGATGATTTTATGGGATCATGTTAACGGTACAATATCGCATTATTTTTTTTATATAGTTTTACATTAACGTTTTGGTCAGGTTTGGTCAATACCTGTACTACGCATTCATTTTCAAACTACGTTTTCATAGATTAACAGTACATTGTATCAGCGTGAGTAAACAAAATAAATAAAAAAACTCGAGATCGTGACTTGTGCGTTCATCACAGTGCGATACAAAAACAAAGGTCACACATTTTTATTCAGTATCAGAACAGGAACTAAATTTGAGAGTACATAGGATGTCGACATCGAAATTGCGTCGTTAATCGCGTTTATAAAGTAAACTATACTTTATGTCCTTATCGCGGGATCAATACCATCTAATCCCACCCATATCATTTATCTAAACGAATATCGAATCAATAATTTCAATTCATATCATATGTAATACAATAACTCGACGTTAGAAACGAATGTGAATACTTGAATACACAAACATGTTTTTGTTCCATCGACGAATGGCCACTGATTTCTTGCCAAGTGCCAGATGGGGCTACGACAACGTCGGCGTACGTGAATTCATTGGTCTTGATGCAAATGAATTTAAATGAATCATTACAAATTGCCTGACTAATAGGGGCGATTTATGCAGCGAGAGATAATTGATACTGGCGGTTTTGTCCTCGTTATCGTAAATTGAAGCGTCCTGATGCTTACACGAGCCGTTTTGTCGATCTATTTTTGTGCGCAGTCTAGAAATTACGGACGGAACACATTGTTTGTGTCTTGCCAACTAATGTAATAGAGATCGATTTGTTTTATAAATACCCCCTTACATAGTTTTACCGTAACCAGCGGATTTTGCTATTAATTCAATGTATGGAAATAGCACGCCTGCTTAACAGATTGACTAATTGTTGTTTTATTCATCTATGATGTATAAATCGCTGTAATTTTGGAAAATAGAAAATTGAACAATAAGTCGCTACGTGTCGTGGTATTAAAATTAAAGCGGAAAAAAAATTAAATTTTCACGTCTTTATATAATAAAACCAGATTGAGGTACCTAGTACATACTCGTGAATGAATATTAAATAAAATAATAGTTTAAAAAAACTAAAAAACACGCTTTAACAAAAATCATATTTTGCAAATTGAAAAATGGAATAATTTTATCAAATTAGTGTGTTGTCATCGGTCCTCAATAAATCTACAAAGTTTGAACGAAATCTCGCCGTTTAAAGTGGGTCAAAATCGCGCCCAAAGAAGTCGGTTACAAACAAACATACAAACAAACATACAGGTGAAGCTAATAAAAAGCGTGTAAAAAAAACATGATAACATCAAATCCGGTTTGCGGCTCGTGTGTACTGCGAATAGTTTAATTCTGTGACTAATGTTATAATACATGTTTTGCACTAAGGTATACGTCGTGTATACAGCTATCTTCTATAACAATGGCAATGTTTGTACAAATGTTAGGGGTTTCTTTGTTGCACGGTTTAATACAAGGTTCTTATTCTTTAATGCCGTAACTTTTCTGTTTTTACCAAGATAGTATGAAGCGTTACTTGAAATTTTATCTTATAACATAGTTGAAAACTTCTGGCTTCTGCTTCACGGGTCAAATATCTATACATGTATAATATTAAACCATACATTTTGAATATTGTATTCGGTAAAAAACTGAAATAATGATTTTTGTTGATTTGTTTTCATTACCGATGTACTCTTTAATACATATTTACAATTCAGTGTCTACTTGCCCACTAATATTATAAATATGAAAGTAATTCTGTCGGTCCGTTATGCTTTCACGTCTACAACATTGCACCGATATAATGGATGAAATTTGGTACTGGGATATATACAAGACTAGGAAAAGGATAATTTTAACATATTGTAATGACAACAACACTGTAGTTGCACGCTAGTATGCACCATATTCTGAAACAACGAAATGCTTTATTTAAAATAATTACCCTTGGCCATTATTTAAACGTTCTAACCCAGTTTTAAGATTAGTGTCTGGTCAAGTATAAAAAAATGCATCTGGCATAAAAAATATAAAATAAAAAAGAACAAAAATAAATTCGAAATTCAAATGTCCCGCAGGCGTGTTCGACGCGCAGCCGACGGCGTCGGAGCGGCAGCGGGAGAACCTCAGCTCGCGGCTGCGGCGCGAGTTCGGCCTCGCGCTGCCCGACGACGAGGAGGCGAGGCCGCCCACCGACACCTCGGGTATTATATCTTATATAAATATATCTTATATAAATATATCTTATATAAATATATCATATATTAGTTGCCATACCCTTCGGAAATTAAATCAAATTTTCCATTAACTAAAATTAAACGGCTCGATTTTTTGTGGTTTACGTATCCGAACATGAGAATAAGTCGTAAACTATTTTTACATCAGTAAGGCGTATTGGCAGAAAACGTTCGGTATAAGTTTTGTAAATTTCATTTCCATCCAAATTTCATCCTATTATAGTTACAGTGATTTTACCGCGAAAACGGGACATAAAGACTCACGTATTTATAATGTTTTCAAAACTTTATTTATTAAATCACTTGAATTATTATAAGTAATTCAGAATCATTTGAGCCAAGTACAAACTGAAATAATAGTATAATTCAAGCCTGGAATGCTCAAAATTATATTGAATGTAATTGAAGTAATTTAAATTAAACGCGTAGTTGTTTTTCTGTTCATATTTGCATACCGATGTAATTGACGAATGGACTGTACGCAATTTATTATGAGTTTGATATTTACATTTGTGCAAATGAACGTTTGGAGTTATTGTTAAAGGTCGAGAGGTTCGAGGCTAGACAAGTGTGCAAAAATTAAATTGACTCTTAAATCATTATTTCTATGGGAGGTTTAGCTTTCATGATTTGACTTGTACGTAAAGAAAGATTAACAAAACAAACGAATATGACAATTTAAATAACAGATTGTTTAAAAGAATACACGACAGTAGACATTGAATTATAATATAAGTATTCCTTAAACCTAACCAAACCGTCATTAATAAAATTGACTTGCACAATTAATTATTATTGCGCATATGTGTGTGTAATATGGAACTAAAAATATAAAATTTATAATTGTGTCGCATGATTGTTTGCTTCCCGAACCATTTAAAATTCAATGGAATATATTTTGATACTAGTGACTTGAAGGATATAATGAAGAGTTTTGTTATTTCCAGATGGCGCGGAGGGCGCGAAGCGATGCGAGAGGTAGAGGCGACTCTACGCACACGCGATAAGAAAATATTTTTGTAAATCTCACGTTTCGCTTGTAATATATTATAAATGTAACCTTTTTTTATCGAGTTGTGTGTGAGGCGTTGTATATTTCGGTTTTCAACTATTTTTATTATTTTATTTTAACTTCACGGTTTTTCTGCAAGTACAAATTGTTTTTATTTTCCCCTCTGTACATAATGTATATAGATTAATGTAAGTCGTAGGGAAGCTATGCGGTACGTATGTATAATGGTATGTGAAAAGATTTTTTATATATGTACAATGTTTATGTATCTTATTGATATGTTTATTAATATATTTATTTGATGGCGCGTCCTAGGGAACGTTGGCTAAGATTTTGTACGCATAATGTATAAGTAAATTATAGTTGTTTTTATTGTTTTACTTTTTTTTTTAGGGTATACACCGGGGTCTCGGGACTCTCCTAGGCTATCTAGGCGTAGTTTTAGGGGTGTAATTAGGAATCGATATGAATTCGCATTAGCCATTGTTAGAGGTTACATTTTATGTGTCATAATTTTAGGTGCGCGCGTGTCTGCAATGTGCGAACACACCATCACAACGTTTTGCCGTGTTTCGTGTTTATCCCAGTTTTGTTTTTTATTACTCTCGTCTGTATTACAACACGCTATAATATGTAGCGTGAATTATTCGTTATATGTCTGCAGCTGCATCACGTGCGTTGCATCGTGTCGGTCATGTTGCACAACTTCCACACGTGCTATCGCATATTAATTAATAACATAACATCGTAAACAGGATATGTTGTGCGGCGTGCTGCGTTTTGTATTTATTTTCATACAGTTAAATTTGAATTTTATAAATTGCGTCTAAGTATCCTGAATCCTTGTACGTTTCGTTGTAATTCCGTAGCATGTTGTAGGTGCGTTTGATTCGTTTTTTTCTTTTATACGCGTAACATGATCATCGATTACAAGAGCAATTTTTTATATTCATCGGTATGGTTGCTGTCTAATGTATGATACTTTATAATCAATCTAATAGACATAGTATATGGCAATACTTAAAAACATTAGTTGTAATAGTGAACGCGCAGTTTTAGATGTAGTTAGTGTATAAAGATGTTTCACACACCTTGTTTCATCAATTGTACCCATAGACGATAATTACTAATAAGCGAGTCGGCCGGTAACGCAGATTTATTTTATTTTTTCGTTTATCTCTTATTCGATATAATCTCACATTTAGACAGTGACTATACCTAACATAACAACGAATGCATGTTGTGAGTAGGACTCGGTCTAACGTCGCCTTACCCAGTGAAAATGTGCAAAATATTCTATTGGTTGTGACAAATACAGTTGCTTCGCTCTGCCGGGCCTCACTGAGCATCTTGATACGCTATCTGAGGGTTTCTGTCACAATTTCTCATCTAGTCTTCAGTCGGGTATCTTTACAATATGTCGATGCAATAACAGCGTTAGTCCTATTGCAGCTTTTCTTGTTAATCTACATCGTTAGTTACACAGCTCTATTGTCTATGTTTGAGTAGAATTTAGATATAATTACTAAATACCAGTCTGAGGTTTTTTTTTTTTGTCTACAATAACTAAGCGGTATCCAGTTGTCTCCGTTAAAATATTATAATTATGTTGATGCAGTGTCTTATCCGTTACATAATTGGTCCATTGCATTTTGTTGACATTCGTTGAACACAAAAGTGTTCAAACAAAAGCCCAGTGCGCTATATCGCCGAAATTGCTCAAAAATATTGTAAATTTAATTTCCGATAAATATTATTTTCAATCACACGGTCAGCCTTAATGCCTGTCGCCTAAATTGAACCTTCTTACCGCCTATAATTTTATTTTTAAGTGGGCACAGCCATACACGATTCTTGTGTTCATTTCGTTACTTAATATTATTTGTGATACAATCAGTCGGGGGTCACATAGTGATTGAACTATCCGTTGGAGAATTTATTTTACTCTGCACTTATTACGTGGTCACCTATTCTCGTGTCTCTACCGGTTTCTGCACAAACTCAGTGTAAATAAGTACGATGTTGTCACATTCATTATTTCTATTGTGGTTATTTATAATCTTATAAATACTTTGGCATTTAATTATCACTCCTAAATAAACGTTTGCGAGTGTGGCAATATTGTTGACAATTTCGTAAACGTCATTTCACTAAGCATAATCGAACTTAGATTTAGTCAATACGTTGCAATAATCGCCTAAAGGCTTACGTGTAGTGAAAAAAAGTAGACGGAAAATGATTTAGCTATTTTACTATGTAATTCACGATTTATATATTTTTTGTACAGAAAGCTATTTTAGCGGAATTTGGTGTAATATGAAGTGTTAATGATTTTCGAGGTCGACTTTGACATGAGAAAAAGAAAAATAATTGTATATATTTTAACTGGTTGTCGAATAGATTGTAAATTTGTCGCTTATTCCCTTCAAGTTAAAGTGCATTTTGTTAAGACTCCTTTTAACCGTGTTGCCATATTTATTTGGTATTTTAATTACTTTAGCATTATTTACTGGAATATCTTTAGTATACATTTATTTTCGTGTTCTATTGATAGTATTGTACTAATTTGAAAGCTTTTTAGCTAGGACAATCGTTTTCCAACAAAAAGTAATTTTATTTATTTAAACTTGATTTCATGGAACACCTCTTTTCAATTAACGTATAATACAAAAGTTTATGACTATGTGTGTTATTGGTTGCTTTAATTTTGAATTTATATGCACTTTAACGTCTCGTAGATTATTATTAGATGAAATCTTTGTGATAATTTTTTTAAAATATCATTCAGTAGAAAACTGTCTGTAAATGTAAATATTAAAAATAATTAATGTTTAAGCAAAAAGCTACATATATTTTGTTAACAATTATTAAAATCACTTGATAATGTTTGCGTATTGTCAATTTTGAGGATAGTTTTCTTCCCACTTACCGAGTTGTCTTCTGTCGATTATTTTTAAGACATTATAACAATGGAATATTTTGCAATTATATAATTTTTAAACTCTTAAGTGGATCATAAAATAGAGCTGTATATTATCCAGATGTTAAATATTGATTATTTCTTTCTTAATGTTTGAAGTAAGCATGTAAAATTTAAAATAATAATATAGAATAAAAGATGTTATGATAATTAATTACATAAATCTTCGTTTGAATAAAATGCCTTTCCTTTCATCCCTTCCTGCACCACACAGACAATAGCTACTTAAAAAATACTTTCATATTTTTTATCATTTGGAAAATCAGAATTTTTATAACAAAATAACAATAATAATTCATTTTAAACTTGAATGCAGGAGAACAAGAGTCGGATTTTTTAATAAACTATTAGTCTCCTGTCATTGCATACAGTAAACAACTAAAGTCACAAACCACCTACGCGTATTGAAATTATAAGTTTCTGTAATTTCTTTTTCGTTACTCTAAATACAATAAAAAGTAGTGAAAAACCATCGATAAAAACCTCTGTTACTATTTTCTGAAGAAAATTTGTTTATGTATATGTTTCGGCATATGTTAGTAGCTTGTTACTGTGTTTCGGTCGGTGAGTGCTGGAGCTGGAGAGCTGTATCTTTATCTTCTCCAATCCTTCATTCCCGTCGTCAATCCATCCTCCTTACCCCTTGAAAACGCATTTGTAGCGTCCCTATCTCTGCAAATGTTCATTGGCGGTGGTGAACGCTTACCATCAGGCCAACCACCAGCTCGTTTGCCCGCAATTACATACAAAAATCTTAAAATCAAACTCTATATAACTAGCCATTAGTAATACGACTGTACAGTATTATCTGTGGAAATATCAAAGGCTTTCCAAACGATCTTTTTATTATTTAATTTTTCCCTCATATAGTGTGGTAATTTGTATTTTGTACACATCTTGTTAATTATTTTACTGGCTACATTCAATGATTGCTGAACATATCAGTAATTATTAATTGTTTGATGTGACAAACTACAACGGGAGGTAGACGCAGGTTATATCGAATGCCAACTGTCCAGGTGGGTAGCACACAATCAGCAATAATATTATTGTACTAATGGTAAGTGGAAGCTGGTATGGCAATTCATTCGCGAAAACAGTGATAACCTCAGGTATTTGGTAGGTATTTACAATCTGCTTCCCTTACTTTTTTTATAATACCTACCTGCATGCAGGTCAATTTGCAAATAAAACAAAATTTATTGATTTGAATATTTTTAATTCTATACATAACAATAACATCTTTTTAATTCACTGGATACATTTAAAACAGAGAAAAATCTTGTTAAACTACATTTTTACTATTAAATAATATCTGTTTAAACACACAATCAATCTTTAGTCAGTTTTTTCGAAATTCGAATAAAACAAAACACTGGCCAATGATTAGTCAATTCCGAATTAAATTATACAGATACTAACATAACGTTAATCCAATTTGTCGCTTGAATTCAATTACACATGGGTTGCCATTTTTTACAATGGCCAGATTAACACTGCTTAATTGCAATGATAAAATAACGCTTCGTGTTCCTCGGTTTCAAAATTAACCGAATTACATTTCACTAGCAATCAGTTTGTACTTCTCGCGATTTTTATAAAAAATTGCCCCACAAACTAATTCTCCATCATTCCGTCAATTACAACAATGTTAAACAATAACACCCGTAATGAATACAGTATATAAATTGAATATTGCCATCAACAAAAAAGAAATGTCTCAGATAATTTTCAATACATCTTAATATATTAAACATCTATAAACTAACGCTTAGTCTTATAACAAAATAATGTTCGAAAAATTATATGCCAAGCATCACCAGAGATCTTGACTAGGTACATTCTTATTATCACAGCCGGAACTAGAACACCGAACGTCGCCCCGCCAAGTCTTATGCAGTCTTTTCTTCAAACTCACCGAATATTATAACAAAAATATATATATTTAAGTAAATATGTACGTATATATGCATAATCACCACTTAAACTTATTTTGTCAGTTCAATTTACATTTTATTTTAGACACCTTAAATCCGTAATATAAAATAGGCATTTACAGTTATCTTACGCTTTCCACAAAGAACAGGATTTAGTTATACAATTTTTTTATTGGATAGATAATATAAAACAATTTACAGTTTATTTATAATAATTTTGTTATGGGCCAGCAATTTTAGCTGCCAATTTAAAATCGAAACGTTAATAGTAATAGATACATATATAATTAATTTAATTTATCCATAAAGTTTAAGTAAACTTTAACCTGTTGGTGTATACAATAATAACGTTGTCTTTCTGGGAAATGTATTGGTTTCACGCACTCACCATTGTTCATAAAATATTATTTCCTTCTTTTTTTATTGTAATTTGAATAGTGTAATCAGCTTTTAATAACATATATTTTGTTTTTAGAAATATTTCCCGTTTAAATTAAAATATAGCTAAAGCCAAAAGCTTAATTTAACTTTCAAGAAGGGTATCCATTTATATGTAATACGTAATGTTCGATTTAAATTTTCGCAAAAATACACAATACCACACAAAAACAAACTATTATCAACAAAAACTTTACATATGACGTTTAAAACGTCACACAATTTCATACAGACTAAACAAAAGTTTTGGCTTTAGCAATTAATTAACAACACTCAGATTTATTTTGATAACATTTAACACACATTATATTTTATACGGGCCTCCAGTCCCTCTCATTCGGTTCTCTCTTCACGTGATAGTTGAGGCACGGCTGGAAGTTGACGTGTATAGTGACAGGATGCAATGGCGCCGACAGGTGGACTGCGCGTGCGTCAAGTATGTCATACGGGCCGAGGTGTCGCGACAGACATGCGTAGTCAACGCTTAACGGAACGTAGTATTTACCTGGAAGTATAATTAATGTTTAATGTAACTAGCTGATCTATCCGGGTGCGCCCGTTTTGTGAGTTTTCAAATTTTTTACAATAAGTATTTCCAGGTGGATGTAAATCCCACAAAGCAAAAAAATCATTAAAGTCCGTTCAGCCGTTCTTCAAATACAATTTTCGTAATGTTTAATAATGGATTGCTATTGTATAAATTACTAGGGATTACATCGCACAGCTTCACTTGGGTTAAACCGAGAAGAAGTCATAAAAATAATGCCATTTAATGTTAGTAAAAGATTTTTACTTATTAAATAAATTACTGGAATATTACTGATTTCGCAAATATTTAAATACCTAGTGCGTTAAGTGCGAACACGGGCACAAACTGCGTCGGCGGCGGCGGCTTGTCGTACTGGTGGTGGTGGGGAGACTCACTCGACGTGTCCTGAAATTAATATCAATTTAAAGTTAAAAATAAAGTTACACTGTACAGGTGTTCGGGCGCTGGTGTTTATACATATATGCTCAATTGAACTTCTAGTTTTATATATGCTTAAAAATTCATAAAATCCCCGACGCATTTTTTATCACATAAATAATTAATAAACAACTCTATGTGCACACGAACGAATAATGATTATGTTTTCATAGATACAATGCCCAGATTTAGCAAATATGTTATGCTGGCTGTGCCAAGCCAGAGCTGTAAACAAAGAGTTAAAGAAAGAATGAAATAAGAGCAATTTTGTATGACGTTTTTATTTTGTTTAATAATTTTTTATGTAATGAGCGAATGCAAAACAATAAGTACCATCCATAGTACACCATTGGTGGGACAAACTGTACATTTTTTCTTTTCATGGAGTACAGGGTTGTCTCCATCCATGATATGATGAGTTATATACCTGCGGCGAAGTGTCCCTCGCGTCCTCAGTGGAGCCCGAGGCGGAGGTGGAGGTGGAGGGCGCGGGCTTGGCGGCGCGCCGCCGCTTGTGCGAGTACGCCTTGGTGTGCGCGTGCGCACCCGCCTGCCCGGCGTGCTTATGTGAGTGCTTTGTTAAACATTTGCTCTTTGGAACAAATGTTTGTATTATAATTAATCCTATTGATTTTATATCATATGCTACGAAATCAATATTTATCAACAGTAATGTTATTATACACAAGGAAAGACTTATTTGATTGTTTCTATTGATTCAGGCTCCGAAAATAATGGGAGCGATTTGAAAAATTATTATTTTTTTTTTGAAACCAGGTCTAGGAGCTAGGACGAGCGGCTGGTAATATATAAAGCTGTAAAGTTTGTTTGCTCGCTTGAACGCGCTTATCTCAGGAATTATTGAGCCGGTTTGAATGAAATTTGGAACAGAGACAGTTTGAGACCGGATAATATTATGTTAGTTTTTATTTCGGAAATCCCATCGCATCCCATTCGAAAAACCCCGGACTGTTTTTTTCCTTTGAAGAGCCAGTATGCAAACAAATACGAAAGCTAGTGAGGATTGATTTATGTATGTTTGTTACTTTCACGCGAAAACCATTTAACGGATTCTGTTGAGACTTGGCAGTGCAGCTACAGAAATACTAGCTTTTGCACACGACCTGACCTGACGTGTGTGATTACATAATATTATATACTATACGATTTAACTTTACGAATAGAATCGATTCTGCGCCTGCGAACTGGGAATAGATATATATATGCATAAAAATATATTAAAAAATCAATGTAAAAAAAAAATAAAAAAAAATATGCAACTATCAGAATTCAGTCCTAAGTACCAATGTACCAATTGCACAACTCACGAGTGCCAACCCTAACACTGAAGTCATCCGATGTCTGACTGGTAAACTCGGCTTAAATAATTGTGAATTTTTATTAATTATTTTAAAAAATCTTTAATGAATATCAAAATATGTCCATTGCGGAACCCTAATACAATTGACAGCCATAAAATGAGATCTTAGACATAAAAATTTGCAATTGAATTTTTTTTTTTAATTTTTATTTCGTTAAAGGGTAGAAAAAGTACACGTGGAAAGTATACTGAAGTAGTTAAGTATCTTAAGCTACTTAAAGCTGGTAAGGCTAACGAGACAAGCTCAGTGGGAAGATAATCAGCTCAGGTGAACTGTTGCATGGCCTCTATAAAATACTGTCAGTATTTTATATTATATATTTAGTAATGGCAGTAAAAAGAACCCTTTCTGGTCGGGTAATGTTAATCATATTTTATATTTGTAGGTAATGTTAATTCATATACAAGTCGCGGAAGTATTCGAAACTTCATTTTCAATATTATTACGCATAAATAGTTTACATGTGTCAATTAGAATTAATCATATAGGTAAATTAATTTAAAAAAATACGTCTTATAAAACGAGGAATTTTGTGTTTGAAAAACATTATAATTCATTTATATTTTTCCGCAATATCATACTATGATAATTATATTAACTTTCAAGAAAATATTTTTTACATATTATACTTTTGCAGGAAAACAATTCTTAAAAGTTTAAAGCTTCTAATAATTTCATATAAATAACAAATAAATCTAAATTAATGAGTCTTCAGGATCTTGCTAGCATTCTATACATGTATGTAGGTGTTTATTTTTTTATTAATCTATCGGCAAGGTTACTCGCTTGGTTGCGTTTTACCTCAACCAAAGTCAGCTATCTCTCGGCTGGTTGTATATTCCCGCCTGTACCGGGCACCGGTGTTAGCCGCAATCGTAAATAAATAGCAGTGTCTTGTTCTATATGAATGGGAAAAATCTTTACATCCAAATTAAAAATTTGATGAAGTTAATTCATTCGTTTCATTGGTATTGGACAATAATGAAATAGTCAATTTAATTGACAAATAATCACAAGAGAAAGTTATAGCATTTATGCCTAAAAAGTATGGTATGCTGTTAAGCAACGGATATCATTCAACATCTAAACGAAAGCAAATGGCAAGTAATAAAAACATAAAAAAGCAAATATTGACAACAATTAAGATTAAAAAACATACTTATCATGCTTTACCATCGATTAACCAACATTAGACCCATCATGATAGTATTATTAAATAACATACTACATAATATAACTAATAAAATATTATGTAACACAGTATAGTATAATACCAGCAATGAATTCAAAGCCCCATCCGAATTCTATTTTCCAAATCCCCTACCAAGGACCACATTAAACCCCCCGTACCCCAAAAAACTCACCTCCGAGTCTTGCGATCGAGAAAACCTCCTCTCTATCGAGTTCTTGAACTTGTAGGAATGTAGATAGTCCTCTCCGTGTTCGGGTTTGCGAATCTTCCTCAGAGTGGGTTCTCGTTTCAACCTTCCGTCCAGCGGTAGAGGCTCTGGCTCGGCCGCCTCTGTACTCACGAGAGGCGCCGGGGCGACTAACACTGTAATGAATATTATGGAATATAAGTAACAAAAAGATATAGAAAAAATTAGATCGTGACTAATGGAGAATCGAACGAAAACACATATGAAAACGAATTCTCTCGTTTTCATGTGTACATAGGAACAACTCATTAAATAAAATACTATTGCTTCATCATCACCATCATCATCTTAATATGTATAAATCACATGTCATGTCGTATGACTCCGAAACTACTCAACCGATTTTAATCAAATTTGCACACAATGTGCATTTTGATCCAACATAAAAGATGGGATAGTTCATATTATTTCAATTACGATAAAAGACCATCCGGGCGGAGTCGAGTAAGGTAGGTAAAACTTAGGGTGTACTGAAATCTATTCCTATTTAATTTGAAAGACTTCAAATTCAACCTCAATTTCACAATTTTCATAATAAGAGTAATGCAGCTCAGCCAGATCCGAGCATCAATATAAATACAAACCTCTATCACACTCCATGGGGTAACTCGGTTCCACTGTCCTCTCCGGCTCAAAGGGTTCCCTCGGGAAGGCTGGCGGCGGCTCCGGCTGCTGTATGACGCCCTTCACCGCGTAGCTGTGGGAACTGCTGGACGAGCTGGTGGTCTCTGATGAGGATCCGGGGTGGGATCGCGCCTTGTCCCGGGGTAACGTTTCGCCTGTTGTTGGAAGTTGGGACATGTTAATGTTATTGGTATAAGAGTATTATGGGTTCGGTATAATACAAGCTTAGCTAACTTAAATGATGATGGACTGATGATAAATGTCGTAGATTCGGCTCGTTCTGTCTCCAGGTGCTGTGGTGGATCAAATTGTGTAAATAAAATTAAACACGCTCGTCTAATTTTGCAACATTCGACTATAGAAGTAAAATATATAAGTCCCACTGAAAGTCGGTTACTAATCCTTTCGTTTTTTTCTTTTAATTGTTAAATATTGCAGATAGCGTAGAATACACAACAGCTATATATTTATAACGGTTGAACTTAGATACTATTTATAAAACATCTTATTTTATAAGAGAATAGATGTTCTTCTTTATTTTTTGATTGTTTGTATTTTAAGTTAATTACTTTAGCTAAGGTTTAGCTTTCACTTCAGACGTTTATGAAATCTTTATTAAAATTTTAATTACAAAATTTGCCTTAGGGTTCTTAAAGGACAAAGAGTAGCAAAATATCATTCTACATTTTTTTGTAAAACCATTGTTCGTGTTAATAAAGTTGCCTTATCGGTGTCGTTATATTAAAGTCATTTATTTTTGGCTTCTTTTATCAGATTAAGGCACAAGACTATTATGTAGAAATGTGATCTTTATTTTATAATACATTTTTTAAAACGTTGCATCACCAATCAGTTTTCATCCCTAATCCATTTATTCCTTTATAAAAGAACAGAAGGCAACAAAATATTATTATAAATGAATACCGTTAGTATTTCCCATGAGCGATATATCTTTAATTTCTTAGTTGTAGTTTGTAGTAGTCGACTACATAATTACATATCTCTTCATACCTATTTCCATTTAATTTTGCGTGATCGTCATGTGGACAATGTCGAGGTGCTGATCTGCCACTTTATTTAAGTTGCAACTTTTTTTTAAATCCTATCCTAGTATCCTATCCTACTTCCTACTAATATTATAAATGCGAATTATAAATGCGTTTGCTACTCTTTCACACAAAAACTACTGAACCAATGACCGATTGCAATGAAATTTGGTACGTAGACAGCTGGACAACCGGAATAACATATAGGCAACATTTTATCCCGATATTCCTACGGGATACGGCCTTACGCGGATGAAACCGCGGGGCGCAGCTAGTAATATTATTAATGCAAAAATTTGTGAGAATGGATGTATGTGTATGTGTATGTTGGTTACTCTTTCACGCAAAAACTACTGAACCGACTGCAATGAAATTTGTGTACGTAGATAGCTGGACAACAGGAATAACACATAGGCAACTTTTTATTCCGATATTCCTACGGGATCCGGACTTAGCCGGTCTTAATATAAAAAATCTAAAGCGCCATCCATAAATAACGTCTCGTGAATTTAAGGTTTTTGTGACCCCTCCCCCATAATTTAAATCATGTTCGATTTTTTTTTTAATTTTGTATCTTTAACATGCCACATCACAAAGCTATTAATCCCCCCCTGTCTCTCGTCACCCAAAGTCGCATTTCAGTGACCCTTCCCTTTAATGATGTATTGTATTTTTTTATGGATGACATCTAATTACATTAACGAGCTTGATGAGATGTTTGCCTAAAATAACCCAATAGGAGGGATTCCTAACGTTATGTACTTACCCTTAGTAACAACATCGCAATGCCTCTGCAAATGCGCAGCTAGCTGGACGCAGAGGCCATCCGCTGGACCGAAGCCCTGCACCTCGACTAGGAAACGCACGGCCTCGCCCAGCGCGTCCCCGTACCCCGCCTTGAAGTCCTCCACCGCTTGCCGCTCGGCCGCTATAAACAACCAGCCTTCACCTTCTGACCAACTCGCGGTTATACCCCCCTTCAGTACGACCACCCGTAATATAACTGCTTGTTAGTACAAGTTGTTACGTACACTCGGATTTGTTAACATTATCTACGTTCCACGGTATTAATCTTAAAACAAAATCTATATTTATCAATGGAAGCTTGTATGGAAGCGAATCGCTTGAAATAGAATCGATAAAAATTTACCTACTAAATATCAATAATGATTTTGATATTTATTAGTGTAATATATTTATAGCTATCGTCTATTAAAGTCAATTGCCGATTTTATAAGTACAAATCTTGATTGATTTGTGACATCGAATCCAATTCTTAGAGTCGTTAGTTTTAATAATATTGAAATCCGAAAACAAACTTTTTTGCCGAGTATTATATGTAACTAAGGACTTTATTAAATTTAAAAGTAAAGGTCACAATGTCAAACCATTACTATCTTATATCATTCAATACAAAAACTGCGTTCTTATACGTTGTTCAAATGTATAGATGACATTAATATTACTCATTATTGAAACTAGTCTTGCTGCGTAATCGAAACAACATTTGGCAAGAGCGATGATAGTTCCATAGAGAACTATGTTACATACTATTATCTTTATTAATTTCTTTGAAATCCCCATAAGATAAACTGCGCAATTTATTTGTGTAAACGTTCTTTTAAGTATCATATATGAAACATTATTATTGCATTAAATATGCCTATTGCGGAGACATGACACATATACGGTAACTTAGATGAAAAGCAAAATTTACATAACCGTAAAACGAAAGGCGTTATTAGTACCTTATCTTCTTAAACTTAGAAGAATATACTATCCTTATAAAAATAATAGTAGAAATAGAATAATTTTATTCTAATACTTGGTACGTACCATTAACACGTTCTTGTAGGAACTTGAGGTGGCGGATAGCCATTTCAATGATTTCAGTCTTTTCAACTCGGCCGCGGCCTTTCTTCAGATATTCCGGTGGTATCAGCCTGGAGAGGTCCGCGAGACAGTTGTTCATTCTGTCCCGACGCCGCTTCTCGATAATTCGATGTGACATCGGGTCTTGCTGTAATGATTTATGTATTTTGTTAGACTTCTACGTGTGCATTCATTTAATTCTCTAATTTGGTGCGTATTTTGAACTAGAATAGTAATCCTTTAATAGTGATACTTCTTTAAATGACCCAGTTCAGGAATTTCAAAATTACCTTAATGTCTAAGCTTTTTCAGGACTTAGCTTGCAGACTAAACTTAGAATAATGATTGGAATCAATTCAATAACTTTTCATAGGATAATTCCCTAAAGTCACCAATTAAATGATGCAAAAAAGAAATATAAAAATACATTAGTTATAATTTTCTGTACGAATAAAAAATCGATACCCAAATCTTCCCCGTTATAAATTCTTATAAGATGTTAGCATAAAAAATAGGGGTAAGGTTACATTAATTCGCACCTTCCTAAAAATTAGCATGATTGTTGGGAACCCTATTATACACAATTTGTCAATTATCAATAAAATTATACAAAAATGATTCATCATGCAATTATCTATAAAATTTGTTCCTACACATTTTTTCCTAAGAATCACCATTTCGAAGATACAGCGATGCAAAATCTTGAAAAAGTTGTATTCTTCATAATATGCATGTCAATTACCGTAATATACTTTACAGAACGATAGTATAAGTAAAAATATTTACTTTCGTAGCGTATACATACATATTATACAGTTGTAAAAATATAAACTCGTAAAAAAAACCAGTCCCTCATTTTATATGACCGTACGGCCTTGAGCAACATCTGTCTGCTATTCCATTGTCCACGTGGCGACGTTCGTATACCTAATTCTTTTTTGAAGGGCCTTGCTAGAATCTAGATAGAATAGTATTAGTCTCAAGCATTCTTTCGTAGTAAGATCACGTAGGATACACATTGCTTGTATTTTCAAACAATTTGTGCAGTTTTGTGTTTGTAATAGAAATGTCCGAGTTGTGCTTTATTTGTAATAAACATTTGACCGAAAGTGAAACAGTTACTGTTGATCGTGGCCTACAGACATTAATTAATGCAAGTATTGAAAGAGGTGATGAATTCTCGGAATACCTGA
>NC_052114.1:2833511-2849326 GCF_012273895.1 Zerene cesonia
AAATATTTGAGAATCATCAAATCAACATATTTTATCCTTGCTACCTCTGTTAGCTACCACAATCGAAAGTTTCGTACCCGAAAATTATTGGGCGTCTCATCAAAATAAAGCTACTCACGGCTTATTAGCTTGATAGTAATCAAGTGCAAAAATGGGCGATGGATCCTGGACTAGAAAGGTCAGACTTCTGTGACAGTTCATGTGCAGTGTCGGAAAAACTATACTCGGAAGGGTACAATTGCTGCATTGAAAAGAAAACAGAATGAAGAACAAGCTAGTACATCAAAAATAAGTCCACCTTGTACTAGAGCTCGCGTAAGTGAATCATTTTTTTGTTTTAAAAAGTGTTGCTTATTTTGTGGCAATGAATTGAATGAAGAGCTAGAGAACAGAAAAGCACTGAAGTATAGGCGCAAAATTTTTCATGTAACAACGCTTTCATTCAAAGAAACAATCCTGAATATAGCCCAGACTCGTTCTGATCATATAGCAAAGGCAGTTATTACTCGAATTGGGTTCGAACATGATTTAGTTGCTGCCGAAGCTAAGTATCATAAAGACTGTCATAATGCCTTCTTGAGACCGACTACGGGGGGTCAAGCCGGTCGTCCTCAATCTGAAAGTACGAATCTTTTAATGGAAGAAATATTTGCACACATCGAAAATAGTGATGATTGTCAATTTTCATTGGACGAATTACAAAATATTTGCAACAATTCGTTAGATAATAGAACCATTAAGTTACGATTAAAGTTGAAGTATGGCGATAAAATTATTATAACAGAAAAGTCAGGAGCATCAACATTAATATGTTTTGCTCCAATGTTGAATCGCCAGTAGAAGAGGATTCTTACGATATAGACGGGGAGACATCTGATGCATCGCTCTTTGAACAATTTATTTGTACCCAGCAAGAAGAAGAAGAAGAAGAAGAGCAAGACAGTCTGGATTAGGTTCCATTAGAGGAGTATCTATCAGACGAATAATTTTCTCAATTTACACATTACTTACACCACTCTTGTTATTTACAATAGTACCATTTTCAATTTAATATAATAGCTTTTCAACTTAACAGAAGCACAATAGATCGTGGAATAGGCCTGCCGGGGAAACCACGTAAAAAAAAAACGCGCCATGTACACTACCTCACGGGTGGCGCGGAAACGTGTGCATATTATGAAGACTACAACTTTTTCAAGATTTTGCATCGCTGTATCTTCGAAATGGTGATTCTTAGGAAAAAATGTGTAGGAACAATTTTTATAGATAATTGCATGATGAATCATTTTTGTCTCACCTATTTTTATTATAAAACTTACCGTTTAGCTGAAAAACTCAAAAAACCGATTTTTGCAACATTTGACCTTGAATAATTTTGTTTCCACACGCCGGATTGATGTGGATAATTGACAAATTGTGTATAATAGGGTTCCCAACAATCATGCCAATTTTTAGGAAGGTGCGAATTAATGTAACCTTCAATGTCTATTTTGACTGGGCTACAAGTATAAAACAATGTAATTTGATATAAAAAAAGCAACAACATTGAGACATATCTGGTCGATTTTTGTAAGCAGGTACAAATAAATTTTGGTTTAATCTTCGTTCATTAACCACGCGTAATAAGCCTGAATTTCAATCAAGTAACCTTGTCTAAATGTTGGCTTACTAAAATCGACGAGATCATGCAAGTGTATATTAAATTTAGTAGGATAAATCGGGCATATTCAGTATAACTTGCCCTCGAGACCTTCCCCTTCTTCATGTAGGCTCCAGGATATTCGCCCTCGTCCTCCGATCGTACCGCGAAGTTGATTTGCTCGCCCCCTGCACGGCCGAAACCATCGTTGGAATTGTAACTGAAAATAAAATTTGAAAGTAAGACAAAAGAAATAGTAATGTAGACATTTTGGCGTCTTTTTTCTTGAAACTTGTCTTAATTTTTAATGCCTAAGCAGATATTTATATCTACCCTCAGATCAATTTTTAATCTGATTCCTTGTAGTCTGAGTTTTCACCTCAATATCTTGAATAAATATTTCTCAATTTGACTGTTAAATGGTTTGAGACCAGTAATTAAAGTAAAAATTAATCTGTTAAGTTGGTCTCTACCGAAATATCATAGCCTCGATTTAAGGTGGTTATGATGATTGCAAGACCATAAAAAATAGAAATAAGTTAGTTGTCTGTCTATAGCTACCCGTTTCCATTCTATAATTACTGCACTGCAAATACCAGCTGTTATTTTGTTAAATCGAACACCGTCGTATCTATCTATTAGGTTTCTTACTCCAGAAGAACTACATTTACCAATGTCATATCAATAATTCAGTACAGGCGAAACAATATGAATAAAAATTGTCAACATCTAATCATATATTCCACGTTTCGCTGGCGTCTGTTTGCGGGACGATGTATGATTTTTTGTCATGAAGCACGTGAGTCCGTTCGGATTTATCAAGGTCCTATGCAAATCGTCATATATAGCACTGTTATCGAGTGAACACCTTTTATCTATTTTAAAGTTAATAATATTCACCCAATTAGTATTACAGTAACGATTTAGGATACTCGTGTTAATTTTTTAGCAATCCTCGTATTAAATTATATACCAGGTTATTCATATCCAATTTTGTAACAATTTTCGTGCTAAATAAATGTTAAATATTACCATATATGTATTGTTTATCCCTTCTCCACTGTTATAGTCCGTTGGGAGAGAGGCGGAAGGCTAGCAGACGTTCTTTGAAAGTTCAAGAAATAAATTTCCGTTGCAATAAATTACGTCAGCGGAAGATTGATCGGATGATCGTTAATACTACGAAAAATAAGTTATGACCATTATTCAATGATAGTTTTAAAACTTAAAGTATGTGTGTAAGCATTGTCATCATATATTAGTTTATGATTGAGGAAGAGAAAAATAGCATTTTATTGATTTGGTAAATTGACGCTCGCTGGCTCATATTAGACCAGGATAGGTAATTTTGAAACATAAAAAATTATAAATAGTCTGGAATATTTTAGTGTAATATTTCATTTAGACTACGGAACCTTTAACGGTTCACGGTCGCGGTCGCGGTCTACTATATTACATTATTCTGGATAATCCACATGTACGACAACTTTATAACATACAAAATCCTCCCGACATCTTGTTATAAAAATTTATAAAGGTTAAATTCGCGGAGTCACGCGTACCACAAGGCGATGACGTACGCGTGATTCTTCCATGTGACATTATTTTCTGCACGTGGTGCATGCAGATTGGGATCATAATAATGCGTTTCTTGCGCAATGTTATTTTCATTATATCAGAATCAAGACAAGTGAATATATTTTGCACCTACGTGTACTTCGTGTACTAAGAATGTCTTTATAATAGCTTTGATTGCGTATTTTTGGAGTGCGGGTCTGAGGTTACAGATATGATATATTATCTACATTTTAATTGCATTGTTTTGCAAAAAAGCGTGTCACACGTCACCTGTTAGGTAGCCAGCCTGAAAAGACTATTTTCTTTCATGAAGGTCAAGGACAATAGAGGAACGCGTGGTGTTGGATCGACATCGCTATGTACTCTATAAATCTTATTTTTCATCTTTTCTTTTTCCTGTATGTATAGCTAAACTATACCTAGTGGTTATACTCGTGTACAGATAGCATTCGTCGTAAAACCTTGGCGTTTAATGTTTTTAAAAATTAAAAATAAATGTAAAAGAATTAACCGTACAGTATAATGTTATGAAACAAAAGTACCCTACACTACTACACATTTATTTATTATATACATAATGAAAATGCTGAGCCCATTATGTTATCCTGAACCTTGTTCTGTAACATGAAGAAGCCAAATAACAATTAACAGTTAAAAATAAAGCAAAAAGCTACCTATAAGTATAAGTAACCTTATAGGTAGCTCGATACCAAAAAATTGTAGGTAAAAAACAAAAATAAAGGTACCCGCATTATTTTAATTTTTATTGCATATAATATATGCATGTTATGTCTACTTCTAGAAGGTTCTAAATAAAATGAACGCTGCCAAAAACTTCAAAATAACAAATATTGTGAACATTAGTAACCAGTTCTTTCCAGGTCCGATAACAACACACGTGTCGAAAAGATATTATATCTTCCATTTTTGAATACGGCTAAATAGTCTCGTCCAAAATACTAAGAATGGTTATAAAATTAAACATTTCGCATATAAACTCGAAAAACAAACACGTGTTCTTACAATGTGTTACTAGATAGAAATAAGTGAACATTTATATACAAATTCATCGGAGCGAAACCTGGTATCTAAATTATTTTTCTGTGCATATATTAATATAATTTTTGAGAAGAGGGCTTTGAGGAAAAGAATATGATATCGATCGTAAAATCAGAACATTGTTAAAAATTTGTATTCTACAAAAACGGTATTATTATGCCCCCTTTCGACATATGTCACTGCTACTACGCTGTTGTTAATTTTATATAGCGTTACTTGATAATTAGATGTATTGTTCAACAAAAAAGCATTTGCCAATCCAAACTTCATTCCTGAGATAAACGCTTTCAACCAAACATATAACTTCAGCTTTCAATATACAATCCGCTTACACCCGCAATTAAAACTGAATAAAATATTGCCAGCCTATGTCAGTTAGTGAAAATGCCGCTTTGGTCCAACGATTTTTGAAATCAGTACAACATTACAAACATACATGCAAAAACACAAATGTTTCCTCTTTATAATATTAACTTACATCTATACAAATATTATAAAGCTGAAAAGTTTGTTTGTTTGAACGCACTAATCTCAGGAGATACTGGTCCGATTTGAAAAATTCTTTCAGTGTTAGATAGCCCATTTATTGAGGAAGGCTATAGGCTATATATACCACGGGCGAAGCCGGGGCATACGGCTAGTAGATTTATAAAGTTATTGGCAGTAATCAATAATCATTACGGAAACCTTTTTTCAAACTGCTTACTACAATAATTCACTCTCGTAAAAAACCTCAACTTTGCTCTTTACACCGCGTAGGTAATCAAAGACAGATTATAATTTTCACGTTAAATTGCACTAGGGTGAATGAGCACATTTGTAAAAACAAGTGTGTGACGTCATATCATCAAGTCACGTGCGAATTTACACGCGATGTCGGGTGATTAGCGAATAACTTCTTATTAAGTCGTGTGCACTGTAAAGCCTCATTAAATATTTATAAATATATGTAATTGCTGTAAGTGTTTCTTAGTAGCATATATCTATCTCGATAAAATACATTTGAAGAACAATAGGCAGGCCTCAAATTAATCTTGTTTGTAAAATTCTACCAGTTAAAAAGGGAGTTTAACGTATTCGTACTACTAGAACTGTACAAATGTACATCCTATCCTATCCTACTTATATTATAAATGCGAAAGTTTGTAAGGATGTGTGTTTGTTGCTCTTTCACGCAAAAACTACTTAGCCAATTGTAATGAAATTTGGTACGTAGATAGCTGGACAACTGGAATAACATATAGGCAACTTTTATCCCGATATTCCTACGGGATACGGACTTACTCGGGTGAAACCGCGGGGCGCGGCTAGTACTTTAATATGTATAATGATAATGATAATGAAGCCTTTTATTTCAAGTTGCATTACAAACATAATAATCTCATCACCACTGTTATAAACTACAAGTTCTTGTATTTACTACATCTGTTGTTTGAATGCTTATCTTTTTGCACAGCAACCCCTACAGGGACAGAACCACAGGCCTGTATCCTTTAATATGTATATGTCTATTATAATATTCTAAAGAGAAAACTTGTATTTTGTATGTTTGTAACATGCAAGGGAAACGGGAACTATATGGGATTAACTTCGGGACAGGCGATACTTTCCTTTGATTACGCTAGCGAAGCCGGGGCCGATATTAAGTGATAAATAAAACAATATTTAATTTAATTTATTTTTACAATTTCGCTCCATGGCTATTAGCCCAGTCAAAATAGACATTGAAGGTTACATTAATGCGCACCTTCCTAAAAATTGGCATTATTGTTGGGAACCCTATTATACACAATTTGTCAATTATCCCTGCCTATCCATGGGCCCTTATGGACACGCATGTTCCACATAAATAAGAACCAATGTCATAATAGGTCAGGACGAAAGTATTTTCGTATTGTTCATACGTTCCACCATGAGATGCCAGACCGCTGTAATCTATATAGTCCGGTCAAGTTAGCATCAAAAATAGGGGTAAGGTTACATTAATTCGCACCTTCCTAAAAATTGGCATGATTGTTGGGAACCCTATTATACACAATTTGTCAATTATCCACATCAATCCGGAGTGTGGAAAAAAATTTATTCAAGGTCAAATGTTGCAAAAATCGGTATTTTGAGTTTTTCAGCTAAACGGTAAGTTTTATAATAAAAATAGGTTCTTATTTATGTGGAACATGCGTGTCCATAAGGGCCCAGAGTTGTCGGATTCAAGAGAGAAAATCTTGTATACACCCACGGCTCCCAGACGGAAACGTGTGTTATGTGGAATACGATAAACATTAAATTCCTACACACTTATTGATTTTAAAAACTGGTATATTATAACTATTATATCGAAAAACTTATTTAATGTTACACGCCATGTTATTGCTATTTATTTGCAAGATACACGACGCAACATCATCGCAAATATATCGTTAATCCTCCTCGACTCACGTGAGCGATATTTAATGATCTCTCAATTAAGCATTTGTTACGAGTTAGCTGTTTGTTTTCGTACGTTCAATACATATTTTATAAACAAAATCTTGAATCTTGCATCAAATTGTGATTAAATTATTATTACTACACTTATCTGTAAATAAAAGGATACATATATATCGTAAATAATATATTCAGATAATTACATCAAATAACTCTGTTTATTTAAATCGTTGCATTATTCGTGTAATTATTTATTAGAAATATACGCTAACCTCTTATCACTGTCTTTATTTTCTAAGACCCAATGTCCATCTTACTGCTTGCGCGTTTCTGTTAAAATGAAAACTTTACGTGACCCGACTGATAAGAATTATTACTGCCCAGTCTCATTAAACGGTACACCAATTACTGCTAAGCATCATTTACGCTTTTTCAAATAAACAGCGAACTCATTATTCAACGTAAACGAGAAGAAAGTTAGAACTACTTACGAGTTACGGCAGCTTTATATAACCACTTATAAAATCTAATATACATTTATGTAGACCCTGACTGTTCGGCTAAGTATGTCAGTTTGTTTACCTACTAACCACGTTTAGGGCCGTGTGAGCCGCACGTGTTCTCAAGTGTGACATCAAATTGGACTGATGGTTCTATGGAGCATTACTTACTATTGCGTTGTTATGAAGAATGGTGTTCAGATTTATGAACTGTGACTGACTTATGGGAACCCATGTCTATTTTGTCTTGTATCTGTTGTTTATTGGTTTGACGCATTTTATACTACTTTTATAAATCTAAACCGTTAATTTAATGTTTCGCTTAAATAAAATAATTAATTATGAATAATTACAAGATTTCAAGATTTATCGAGAAAGACTAAAAATGTAGCTTTTGATAGCAGACGAATTTAGATGATACTATTCAATTAAACCGTTTAAAAATGCTGTATCTTACATATTGACCATGTATTGTCTTATTTCTCTCACACACAAAATGTTAGGGGTGTAGGTACCGACCGCATTATCTATCAATACTTTTGTTTAAACGCATTCCGGATAAATTTTGGGTTAAAAGGAATGCAAAAATATCCCGAAATAATTTGAAGTAGTTTAAAAAATACTGTGTTCAATAATATTATTATGCATATTTTACATTTCGCTAGTATTCAATATGTAATTTTAGTTGAAAGTTGAAATGTATACAGATACAGCAAAGTATAGACTATGTACAGTAATAATAATATAAATAAGGAGCCATATTTTCTATTTATGATATGTGTCATGTGACATGCCAGATTAACGCCTAGCGAACGTCACAGTTGCGTCACAAAGTAACATCTTCATCATCGCTCATATTTGTGTATGAGGGTTTAGGCCATAATATACCACGTTGGCCAAATGCGGGTTGGCAGATGTCATAACTCATATTCTTCACCGTTTCAAGCAGTGTTGATAACATGAAAAATCAACGCAAAATCAGTGCGGTGATTCAACTCGGTGACAAAAATCAAAAAATGCAGTGTGCAAAATCACGCACCTGCTCTCGAAACCCCCGACGTTTTCCTCGTTTCGTTTCGAGGTCCTGGTACCGAGGACCACTGGGCCACCACTGCTCGCAATTCGCAATGCGAATTTCGCATACAGAAAAGAACGCAGATAAACTAACATTCTTTCTAATTTACAACATATTGAGTAAGTATAATATTTATTTCATTCTAATCGTATTATTCTACTTATATTATAAACGTTAAAAAAATTAAGATTGGATAAAGATAGTACAGTTCCCAGACAGGTACTTAACCAAAGTTTATTTATTTATTTATTTATTTATTCTTCATTGCACTTAATTAACATTAAAGAAAAAGAAAGGAGACAAATAAAACTTACATCTAAGTACAATAGGCGGTCTTATCGCTTCTAAATTCGCGAAGTTCTAACTCTACGAAAAGTCAGGCAGCTATTATCGACATACTAGCCAGTTAAAAGTCATACGCTGAATGTAAAAACTAATATGAGTCAACACCGAGCAGCATACGACTGTGATTGCATCGGATTCGTCGCGTACGTGCCTCGGGCGACGCGACGCCCGCCAACGGCCCCGGCCGCGGCGTGGGTCGACACGTGATCTGCGCTCACGTTGCGGAGCACGAGGCGTTGCGAAAACTCGAATGCCGCTGCCGTGACGTAACCGATCCGATAACGCTCAGATAACAACGCAGGGGACGGCGATAGAATCGCTTTTACCGAATGCGTAATGGAAATCTCTCGAAAACCGCGCAAGGTCGCCGTTTAGAAAGTAACGTGTGAAGGTTGTGGGGTTTTAAATTACTAGTCGGCTCTCATTATTGATTATTGAATTAGTTATTAGGCAATCTTCACCTAGTATGATAATATTTGATAGGTGAAAGGTAAAATAAAGCTTCTTTTTGTAATAACAAAAGCATTCGTCTCTCCGTTACACCGTCCATTTCAATCAATCATTGTTCCCTGTTGACATTGGGAAATTTCCACGAGTACAATTCGATAAATTATAACCGAGATCCTTCTATGCAATGTGTATGCTGTGCCGCGTCACGTGGTTCGGGCACTGGACCGATTTAAATGTACATATATACAAAACACCTAAGTTATCATTATCAAGGTTTCCAAATTTTTAGATCACATTCGATTAAACCGAAGAAATTAGCAGATACATAGCAATAAAAGATATTGTAAAATCATGTAAAACAAACTACTCATAAATACGTACTTATATATAATTTTTAAATTTCTCTCTTTTGAATCAATAATAATGCATGCGCTTTTTACCAATTTGTGCTTTAATTTGGAGGCAACAAATGATTTTTCATAGTTTACTTCATTCGTTGGAATATTTTTCCTTTCTTCAATCATTTATTAAATTAGATACATAGTTGTTTAGCATGTGTAGTTTTGCAGACCATGACCTCGTCATCTTCAAGGCAGCCAAGTATACATGACTCATGATAATATAAATATGAATTTATTTATAACAAATCACAATAGCTTGGCAGATAACACGGTTTGGGTTGTTTTCAATCGGCAATCTCACGTGCACGCCTAAGGTAAGTACTACCGTATTTATTAATAAGACTTTCCTCTTACATCGGTATAACATAAAAAAATCGGTCAAGTGCGAGTCGGACTTACGACACTATGTTTCTATATGTTGCATATAAAAAGCTAGCCCAACGGTAAAGGAATTTGTCAACCATCCAGTTTAATATTTATGACCTAGCTAACCGTTGTTTAACCTAGATTTTTTATTATATGGTGTTATTTAGCGGCAACAAAAATAATATATCTAACAGTATGTCTGAAAATTTCAGCAGTCTAACTACCACGGTACACGAGACAGCTTAAGTGCAGACAGATACATAGACGGACGGACGGACAGACAGATTGACAGACAGACGCACAGCGAATATTTAGATAGTAGGTAATGGTCTCGTTTTGCCCTTTGCGCATATAAACGCGAACATGAGGTCCTTATAGGTGATTTTTATATATTATTATTTTTTTAAATCATTCATATTATTACAATCAATACTTACATTAGAATTCAAATTACCTGAGACCTCACAATTGCTATTAGGTCAATAAGTTGGATATAACAGAGAATACTGTTGAAGATAATGTGATTTTCTCATTAATGTTGTTACTTATCAATTCTACACGTGTAGACAGATAAGGTCAAAACAGGAAAATTTGATTTCACCATTTTGTTCCACGTAGCTATGTGTACAAGTGCAGTTAAGTATTTGGTTTGTTTAAATAGCAAATATATGCCAGCGATTGCGTTAAAGCCATTGAATAAATGTTTACTAGATCTAGAATCTATGTACACTTTATATGTATTGCTTGAAAATACTATTCGATATTTGATGGATGGTATTTACTATTTTTATAAGAAACTAGCTGCACCCGGCAAACGCTGTTCTGCCTTACTCTTATCATTTAGGGGTATGAAAAATAGATGTTGGCCGATTCTCATAGGTACCGGATAAGCACAAAAAATTTCATCAAAATCGGTCAAGCCGTTTCGGAGGAGTATGGCAACGAAAACTGTGACACGAGAATTTTATATATTAGATGAGTCTTGAAAAAGCTAAAACGTTTTGGCAACTCATCATTAGAAACATTTATTTAATATTCAAACAATTACACTCACTGTGACTCATAGTACAACTTCATGTAATAATGATTAATAAATATAAATTATCTAAAAGGTTTATTTGGAAAAAAAAAACTACAAAATCGTATGATAAATTACAGTCCTTTTAAAATATGCATTACGAAATTGGAATAGACATGCCTAACTTCTTTGTTACAATCGCTTTTTCTTAAGTTAAATGTAAAAATACAAACCGTTAAATGAAGGATGACATCTAGGTATACGTCTTTCAGAGTAAAATTTGCAGAAGTATATATATCTAGAAGATATCTATGAGGATCCGAAGTGATAACTTATAACAGTCCTACAGGCTGCAACCTCCACAAAAAGCATTAAGGTACTTTTATATATATACTTATTCTTAGTAATCCAATCACAAGCTAAAACCTCAGGATTTTAAAGTCGTGAAACATGCATAATTACGTCACTTCTCGTGATATCTATACTCAGTAACACAAGGTCGGGTTAATTGCGTGTGCTAGATAAATTCTATTTATCCTTTAAAATAGGCGATACGTGATATATAACAACGTGTGTAAATAATTACAATTCACTTGCAGACTGACCGCCTCCTTGGTACAGTGGTTAACGCGTGAGCTTAGAACCGAGGGTTCCTGGGGTCGATTCCCGGTGGGGACGCGAAAAAATAAAAAAAGGTCTCGGGTCTGGCAGGACACATAAGGCTGATCACCTACTTGTCCATAAAGAAAATCGATCAGTGAAACAGATGTATATCATGTGCCCCATTACCCCAATAGGGGACACGGGACTTCACTTTACACTTAAAGACTAGACTCGGATGTAACTACACCGTTAAATATTTCTCTAATACAATACCGACATAACTCTTTTGCAATAAAAACGCCTCAACATATATGCAGAAGGCTTCGATCAACAACACAAAAAGCAGTATTAAAATCACTTTGAAATTTGAATACACACTAAATACTTGTGATGAGCTGTTAATGAACACTATTTTTAATTATCACGCTTTCATTAGCTTTACCTGTGTTTGTAGGTTTGTTTCAGATTTCTTCAGACTCGATTTTGACCCACTTTAATTCAAACTTTGTAATACAATAATTTCATGAGTTTATCTTATGAGGATGGCCAGGATTAAATGATTTCCTTACATATACCCAGCAAGTGAGACAATTAATTAATTATAATATCATTAGAACGTGTTTTGTTTTTCTTTTATTAAATATATATTATTTTATGGTGTGATCGCCGAAAACTTCCTGAATTTTATATTGAATATAATTACAGCTATGGTTAAATAAATACAATAGTAAGTAGTAATTTTTGAGCTGATTAAATGTTAAATTATTAATAGATTTTAATATTTATAAAATTTTTATAATTTCATTCCTATTCTGATCTGAGTAACCCTTTCAATAAAATATATCGTAAGAAATAAAACCCTATCACGATTGCATTATTTTGAATCAATCGTTCATTAATTAGGGTTCCCTATACAAAGGGTAAAACGGAGTTTAAATTCTTAGCTAATTTGTACAGAGCCCGCGCGTCGCGAATCCGACTCGCACTTGATCGAGTTTTTTACACGTGTCCCCATTATCGGTTAAGATATAATCTGCTCTTGAATTGATTTATAGATGATTCACGCGAAATAGTGGCCGTTTTACGAAAAATAATGGAATTGCTAAACATCAGCTGCTAGCAATTCCCAAAAGAATTCATTAGTGACTAGAAAACGTAATTTCAAACGTATTTTATTTTACCTGAATGATTAAAAATTAAAAGAGAAAAAAAAAAACTTTATTATTATATTAAAATTAATTATAATATTAAAATGATTTAAAAAATGTCATTATGTTCTATGTCTTTAAGTACCTAATTATGTATTTAATTTATTAAAAAGCAACAATGAAAAATAATATAAAAGTTTGCAGATAAATATACTTAATATGTAGAACATGTTGCTTCTGAGAGCAGACAAAGTTGTGTCAGCTAGTTAGCTATAAGAGGAAACCAATGGCGTATCAAAGAACAATTTGGAGCGAAACATATTAAATACTAATGTACTAACAAAATAATATAATGCACCATACAAGGTGCTACAAATTTGCTTATATTAATTAATTATCTCTAACTATAACGAAAATACTAATGGGTTGTCATAAAATTGTGATAAAATGTACAAAATAAGTAAATAATTATTACAAATAGAATTTGTTGATAAGAAATGCAATGGAAATGTTTTGCTTTTATTTAAAATAGTGATTGTACAAGCCATGGCTGCGTAGTCACGTTTTCATCCATGCTTCATAGTCTATCTCGTTCTATCGCATCATGCGTACCTGGTTGATATGCTTTTCTCTCTTTTGCACTTGTGTCACACTTCACTATGTGTTATAGTGACCAGTGGAGGCCACGTCACATCGGTTACGTACATTGTATGTTGTTATGGTAGAGATATTGTTCATTTCCATGAACATTGAATATTTATAGTCTAATTTTTGCTAAATATAGAATGGCTTTTTATGCATGAATTATATTAACAGAGTTCTTATTACTCAAACAATTCTGTTATTTGTGACATAAAATAGTTGCTGATGATGACCATTTTTTAATACGGTAAAAATCATATACCATTCAGCTCACGTATTTTCTGATCATGGATAGTTTAAAATGCATGTTTAGTAAGTAGTGTAAGAAATATATTAAGCAAAGAGAGATTCGTACTATTCTTTTACACACCCCAACTACACATAAACAACTGATTACCAGTACGGTATCGAGCTCATGCAAAGATAAGCTGTAAAAAATAAGCACCTTCTATCCGGTTGACTTCGTTCAAGTCAGGCGACACAAACGTGACAGCGCTACAGAGGTGTGTGTAACGTAACATGTAAACAGCTTTGTTTGTGTGTACCGTCACATTTCGCGCGGCGTGTGGAGGCCGGCGCGTGCACCCCCCCGCCCCGCTCCACTCCGAGTCACGTGTTTCACGACGTCTGCTGCTATTTTCGCAGGGCGCTTTCGCCGCAACCACGAATTTATGCCGATATATTGCATCGCACGGATTTATTTTCTGTTTTTTTTTTTTTGAAGTTATTATAATACAGTTCTAAAAGTACTATATATTATTACAGTAGGAAATAATGATTATTCAATAATTAAACTATATTTTAATATTCACCTATACTAATTATACTGTAGTGTTTCTAATTATACGTTAAAATTTAGGCAGTAATCAAGCCAAATAAAATTTTACTGCACTTTACCTATATTTAAAACTATTTCACTAAAAAAAAACTAACACAGGGTGCAGGTCAAAACGTGAGAGTTCTTTTAGAGTGTAGGTAGGTAGTATACTAAAACTACTTATTACATATAAGATACTGTTTTAGCTACTACTTAATAGGGCCTTTATTGGACATAGACACGTGTAGCAAAATATTGTGCAATTACAAAACAGAATTAAATAACTTGATTTAATGAATAACGATTGGAAATTTCCTGTGTTCTTTGGGTAGACATGAAATTTGGTTTTATGTAACTTTTAAAGTAAGTGTATATATTTTAATTTTTTTTAAATATTTATAGGTATATGTATTTTAAATTTTTAAAGTATACAGCTTATAAATTACCTACTGAACGTGAAACCGGAAATTTTAAACTTAAGGTTTTATTTTTATGCAGAAAATTTTTTAGATGTGGTAGGTTTAGAGGCAGTAGTTCTTGTACTTATTATTCTGTGGTACAGTGGCTTGTAATTTTGTAGATACTTCCGTACCTTTATGATGCTATGAAATAAGCAAATCGAAAATACATATTATCAACATGAATAATCGCTTTCATTTATCAGACCACATTATAAATTTGAATTTATCAAAAGATCGGAATTTGGAAAAGTAGAAATATAAAAAAGAAGAATTTATCGGACATAAAAATATAGATATCAGTTATAAAATTCGTATCTCCTTATAAATATATTGCAAAAATCATAATTATTAAATTAAAGAAAATAAATGTGGGAGGAGTTGGCGTGAAATATACATCTACTCACTCGGTAAAAAATATAGCTACTGGGTTTATTTTCGTAAGTAGTGGGAGCCGGAGCCCGGTATCCTTTTCTTACCCTTCCAACTCCTTTCTTTATCCCAGACCTTGTAAGTTAGGATATTTTTTTTTTGCAGAGACGTAAGACGACCTACCAGCTCCTTTGCCGATTGTGACATAAGAAATAAATCTGCTCATTCAAATAAACACGGCAACAAAACAGTGAAACATAACGTCATGAGAAAGCCAATATATCGAAGAATCAAAAGTTCGACATTTGACATCTACCAACCCCCACCGTGGTGGTTTATGGTCTGAACCACCATAGTTAGCCTTTATCCCTGCAGACGGAACTAATATAATGATGATGATCATAATTATAAGACTATAAACAATTGTCAGTAATTGAAGTTGGTAGCATAATGTTTCTGTTTTCTATTTGAAAGGGTTTATAACAGACTAGATGCTCGTCCCGGCTCCGCCTGGATAAACACAAACACAATTTCATTGCAATCGATTCAGTAGTTTTTGCGTGAAAGAGCATCAAACACACACACATCCGTACAAACTTTCGCATTTATAATATTAGTAGGACTAGTAGGATTAGTAGGATACGATAGGATAGCCTTCCTCAATAAATGGTCTATCTAACACTGAAAGAATTTTTCAAATCGGACCAGTAGTTCCTGAGATTAGTGCGTTCAAACAAACAAACTCTTCAGCTTCATAATATTAATATAGATTACTAGCTGTGCCCCGCGGTTTCACCCGCGTAAGTCCGTATCCCGTAGGAATATCGGAATAAAAAGATGCCTTTTTTTTTTATGGCAGGGCAAGCAAAGGAGCAGGTGGGCCACCTGATGTTAAATGGTCACCACCGCCCATAAACACT
>NC_052114.1:2850326-2875679 GCF_012273895.1 Zerene cesonia
TGATAGCACGCAGCCTTGTGGGACGCCAGCGTTCACATAAAGAGGTTCAGAGCAAGAACCGTCGACTGCGACCTTAATTCTTCTCTCTTTCAGGAAGCTGGCAACCCAATCGCATAATCTCTCAGGAAGTCCGAATGACGGTAATTTCGACAGAAGTGCTTTGTGCCAAACCCGATCGAAGGCTTTCGCTACATCCAAACTTACAGCCAATGCCTCCCCCTGCCTATATGTTATTCCAGTTATCCAGCTGTCTACGTACCAAATTTCATTGCAATTGGTTCAGTAGTTTTTACGTGAAAGAGTAACAAACATCCATACATCCATACTTACAAACTTTCGCATTTATAATATTAGTAGGACTAGTAGGATTAGTAGGATACGATAGGATAGCCTTCCTCAATAAATGGTCAATCTAACACTGAAAGAATTTTTCAAATCGGACCAGTAGTTCCTGAGATTAGCGCGTTCAAACAAACAAACTCTTCAGCTTCATAATATCAATATAGATTATAGTAATTACTATTTATTGTTTATAACCTAGATTCACGCCGTCGAATCGCCAGGAATGCAGCTTAAAATCACCTAATCGTGTACGAATTATCGACCGATTTTGTTTTTATTTCATGGATTTTCTTATGTTCGTAAGCGGGATATTGCTAAAGAAGAAATGGTCAAGATGAATCACATTGTTATTGTAAGATGTAACCTATATACTTATCTTTATGATCGTGAAAGTTCATAATAGTTATTTTTTTCCATTCTATATTTTCCTCTACAATTTAGGTATCGAAAGTAACGAAAATCGGGTGGTGCCTACTGCTACTTTAGCCACCCACAGACCGGTTTTCATTAAAGGTTTTATTTAACAATTACTTATTTGATTAAAGCATATTTTATTACATGTAATTCGTAAATTATCTGTATATCTTACAATACGTGTGTGGTAAAAAACCTCTTTTTTTAGATAAATTGTTAACCATTTCATGACATTATAATCATGTGAATGAGAAAATATATTTTTTTTGTTTTTTTTACCCCTTATAGGAGGCCTGTGTCCCAGAAGTGGGAACATGTATGGGCTGATGATGATGATGAGAAAATATGAAAATATTCGTTTTGACTTGGTCTATTTCTAGTAGCAAATACCTATGTCAATATCCACAGTGTACTGTGCTGTAGCTATGACATTGCATACAGGAATCCACATGCAATTTGCAAAAAAATAATGACAAGTCAAGATACTTAATTCAAAACGTCACGTTAACGTCGTCACGTCATAAGAAATCAATTATGATTACATTATAATGATTGTAATAGTATAGTATATACCTATAAAAACTATATAAAAATTTGCAAGAAAAAAATAATTGCCTGTAACACCACTCTAACTATACTATTTACGTATTGATTACTGATGACATCCCTAAGGAATGATCGAAAGCTTTTACTCATAAAATTACAAATTGTATATTTTAAATATACCATGGATACATAATATACTTTGTTCTATGTATCTATCAACTGGAAATTATTCGATATCGTGATATCTTATATCCCTTAAACCGATGGTTATGTATATTTTACCTGTTTCAGATGCAAAAGACACCGGTTATATATGTATTTAAATATATGTGACTGCATCTGAGCTAACTAAGCAATTTCCCCAAAAATGCTAATTATATTTTATCATCGATAAAATAAATTAACCAGCCGCTAAACACATTTTAAGTTTATATTTATTTTTAACTGGCTTCTATTCACGTATTAATCAAGATAACATTTAACTTTCTTACTTGTCATATTTGACGACGTGCCCGTTCTCCTCCCAATAATGACGGGTTTCCATAATAAATTCTTTTCACAACAACAACAACGTAATTATGTCACAAATACACAAAACCACAAACACGATCACTAGTATGTTATATTTTTTATCACGTATAATACAAAATCTGTCACATTTTACACAATACAAAGAATACTATTAGTACACTACACTTGTAAGGTCATCACTATCCTCTATTGGGGTAAAATATTATGCGTATTTTTATGAATGGCACAAAGTATAGTAACATAGACGTATTGTCAGTTTGACGCTCACAGCGATTGTGTCTTCAGTCTTCACTTCAGTCTTGTCACTCGTGGGGCTACGTAGGTATGTCGGTTACGCTTATTCGTTCTTGCGAGTTGCGACTTGTTTCATGCAATCGAGCACTGTGTCGAGCAGCGGCGCGGACCGGCCCGTAGTCATGTGACTGCGCCATTAAAAAGCACGAGCGGTGCAATGTGCTGTTATTTATCATAATTCGTACAGTAATAAAGTTAACCAAAATTGTATGTATAGTGACTGTGACATCTTGGTAAATCGACGTAAAAAGTTCTAATATAAAATCTCATGAGTTGTGACGAATATATAATACATATTTATAACTTTATTTTATTTTGTTACTTTTTTATTTCTTCTTCATATTCATAAGTTTCAATTGGTGCCTAGATGGCTTACGTAATTTTATAACATCTTTAAAACATAATGACTAAGAAATGCAAAATAAATTAGTAAATGCGAATTGAATGCAATATCTTATCCATTATGTTAATTATACATTTTTCATGTGGGAATCGAGTACAGTTCGACACGAATTAGACCAGCTGGCACCAGGGAAGTATCACATCCACCCAGAAACCGACGTAAAATAGTAGCATGCACATAGCATGTGTTTCGTTCGTTAAGTGGGGGAGCCGGAGGCCCATTTCCTTTTCCTCACCACTCCCAATCCATTCCTTCTTTTCAGTCGTCAATCCTGTACTTATCCCTTACCCCTTAAAAGCGAGCAACCCATTCGCAGAAGCACTACCTCTGCGAATGCTCACGGGCGTTGGTGATCGCTTACCATCAGGTGCACCACCACCTCAGTAGCCCGCTATAACTTATAAAAACAATAAAAATATGTACTTTGTCATTCTCTCAGTCACATAAGTTTTCGTACATTCATTGTCATACTGTTTTCGTTCAATTAAAATATTAATGTTCACATTAACATAAAATTGGTTTCTTAGCGAAACACTTCGCAGCATTTTTAAATATAGAGAAATGCGTAATGTAGTCGTTGATCAGAAAGTATTTTTATTAGGTATATAGCTTTGAAGTCCAAAGATCAGACCATTTTTAATTATAAGAAAATATTTTATAATATCAAATAGGTAGTTACAGTACATAATAAAATGTTTATAGGCTATAAATTATAACTTCACTTTATACATACAACTATGAAGCAATACAATGAAAGGATTTTATTGTTTTTTTTTTATTATTTTTTCCGACATACATTTTAAAATTTGCCGCTACCAATTTACTTCCATTTTAGCCATCATAGAAAACGAGTAGACACGTCACTCTGTTGTCCGTAGTCACAACGTACCTATCTAATGATAACACTTTTTTTTAAATAACATTCATGCCATTCAGAAAAGACCACTGTCCTGTTATTCAGTAATTAAATAATTATTATTATGTGTGTTCTTCTTATTTACAATTATTATAATGCAATATTGTTACCTCCGAATTTCACAATGATAACTTGATTATAGATTGGATGGAATTATGGATGGATACTATAGTGTTCACATACGCTTGTACTTGTTCAAAATGTTAAGTATGGTTTTGTTAAAATTGCTTACCTTATAACATGCATAGCTACAAAAATCATTTTCAAACATTACAGAACTTTACATTATATTTTTTTAGATGGTAACATTATTGCACGGTCTACTTCGCTTATTCGCAAGCTGTCAAATATCGTCAGTTTTTAGAAAAGGCGTAAAGAATTTTACTTTATTTGGAATAAAATAACGCAGTGACTTTTCAAAAATGTTGGCGTTAATCAATCGAATTCTTGATTGGATTAAAAGTTTATTTTGGAAGGAAGAGATGGAACTCACGTTAGTTGGATTACAGTATTCTGGGAAAACAACTTTTGTTAACGTCATTGCCGTATGTATTATCACAAAACATTAATATTGTTTGTTCTTTCTTATCATCTTATATGCGAATATCCTTTAATCAAGAAATTGTATTAAAAAAATATTTTCTTAAGTGGCATACTTAAAATTGTATACGAGTCAAGAACTGTTCTCATATTTCAGTCTTAGAATGTAACACCCTGAATGTTACTTCTAATCAATATAAATATTTATTTTTGTTATGTATGCTGTAAATAGTTTGTTTGTTTGATCAAACATTACAAATTATAGTGCATAATAAATAAAACAATGAATTCATGTTAAATTGTGAAGAAGCTGAAAATATTAAAATTTTATATAATCTTAACATCTTATTTTCCCATCGTAGCAGGTTGGTATAACCTTAATGATTAAATGATTCTTGAGTGGGTTGAAACTAGTATGTAAATTTTGATAGATATTAATCTTTAAGCTTACTAGGTTTTAACATTGGGGTGTCAATCAAATCTTTGCTCTCAGTCATGGTATATCTTCCTCATTTTTGTATTTATATTTTACTTGGGTACCAATATTGACATGTTTCCTTCTTTTAAAATCTGTTACAGTCAGGACAATTTAGTGAAGATATGATACCAACTGTAGGATTCAACATGCGAAAAATTACAAAAGGAAATGTCACTATTAAGGTAAGGATAGGAGGAGATTGAAAACATTTCTATCCTGTTTTTTTATTGAATTTGATAAATTTGCAAACTCGTTTAATGATATTATAAATTGGATATAATGATGAAAATGTGATGCGTCTTAGATCTTATATAAGTTATTGATTGCATTTCTACAGGTGTGGGACATTGGCGGCCAGCCTAGGTTCCGCTCAATGTGGGAAAGATATTGTAGAGGTGTAAATGCTATTGTGTGAGTAACTTTTATTAATATCAATATTGTTGTATCAGTGTTGTTGTGATTTTATTTGAATACACAATGTTTTATGTCGTCATTTGTTTCTGTGTTTTTACCTTCATGTAGCATCAAGTCATATTGCTATGGTAATATTCTGAGGTCTTTCAATTACATAAATCCTATAAGTTTCCATTGGGGTATGAAGTTCTGTTCAGTTGTTGATTTATAGCATAATAAAATAATCTTTATAAAGTTTCAAACTCATTCATGTTTTATTCATTTCTTTAGCTTATAATAGTGTCATTCATTTTCTACACTTTGCAAATTCTTAAAGTAATCAGTATTGATTTGCAAAGTGGTTTCTTTTCCATTTCATATAATGTAGCTAAGTCAAGAAAGGTTTATTTTTTATTATATTTGTCTATGCTACCATTTTCAGATACATGGTAGATGCAGCAGATCCAGACAAGATTGAAGCCTCTCGCAATGAACTGCATAGCCTCTTGGAAAAACAGCAGTTAACTGGCATACCGGTGCTTGTGTTGGGTAATAAGAGAGACCTGCCCCATGCCTTAGACGAACATGGCCTTATTGAGCGAATGTAAGTTGATTACTATTGGCATTTGAGAGACCTGTATCCTTTGATTATCATAGCTTAATTATCAAGCATGTTTGATTTTTGTGAGTGAAATGTGAAAGAACGAAAAAAACAATATCCTCAAGTAATGTTATACCTTTTTTCTATTCTTTCAAAATTTCTCATTTATGAAGCATTTCAATGCTATAAAACTAAAAAAAAAAAATTAAATGTTATGCCTTCTTATCATTAATTTTTTTTTGTAATAAATATAGAGTTCCCATCTATGCTTGCCATTTTATCTGATTGGTTTTTTTTTATCAAATTTTAAGACTATATATAATTTTTTAAATTTAATACTAACCATTGCTGTAAAACATCATGATGAATGTTATTGCAGGAATCTCTCGGCAATCCAGGACCGTGAAATATGCTGTTATTCGATCTCATGTAAGGAGAAGGACAATATCGATATAACACTACAGTGGCTGATCGCGCACAGTAAGTCAGGCAGCGCGCGCTAATCAAACAACATTCAACTTAAACGCAAGTCATCCGGAACACTTAAGGCGTAGTTTCGTCTGCACTGGCGTTGAGCGCTTTATTAGCAGATTTGTAAGTAACATGCACCTTTGGCTTATCCATCATAATCCAGACTTATCCATCATAATCCAGATCTTCAAATTCTAATATCAAAATGTAATTAATGTTTATATGTGGAATTGTAAGTTAAATGTCTAGTTGGTCACCAATATACTCGTACACTGGTATCTGTACATATGAGTTTTGTCAATTTTTTTTCCCAGAACTTATTCTTATTTGTACTTATTTAATTCTCCAATTTCATAGGGACTTGATAAATGTAACAAAAATTGCTTTGACAAAAATATATTGGTGATACATTTAACACAAGGAATTAATTGAGATCTGATGGTCTACTTTGAAAGATTTCTTTAGCTAGTTTCTTAGTCTCTAATCGGATAGTTCTTAGAGGTTTGAATTTAACCTTAAGTCTAGTCGAATAATCAATTGTTAAAAAAATTTCAGACTACCCACATTTTTTCACTTAACTTCGCCTTAATGCGTGTCAATCGGAGTCGACTGGTTACTGCGTATTGCTAATTATATCAATTAGAATTTCGCCAAAACACTTATCTTTTGCAACTTACGCTAATATAAGAGTATATATTGTAGGATGTTATTGTTTGCAGCTGAAATGTTTGATATGTGTTTTGGCAAATTGTTGGATTTCATATCGAATTAGGACGGTACCTGGCCTCTGAATGATTTCAGCCATTGCAATTAAATCATAGTAATATGAGTCGTACATGACAGTTCAAAGTGTACTCATAAAAATTTAGTTTAAAATGAGAATAACTTGTTATAAATCTCATTTTTCCTTTACATCAAAATGGCTGGTCGATTAAGGCACATGATAAAGTTATAATTTGATGTGAAAATTGTTTGAATACATTTTGATTGTATAAATTATCTTAGCTTGAGTGAGTGCACTCTCTTATAATTTCGTGTAATACGTATCATTTTGATAATACAGCTGTGAAAGTGATATATGAAGTGGATCTATAATTGTTTGAACAATTATAAAAAATGTGGCAACTTTAAATAAATTTACGTCAAAAATAGTTTTTGTGAGACTTATTTCAATACAATTCTATACATTTTCGTGCTATTGTATGCTTTTGTTTGACTATTATATTTTATGATTTCCGTTATTTGACCTCTATTGTATTTATAGACAATTTAAAATTCAATTTAAATAATAATAAAAAAAAATAATTGAAAATTATGGTATTTAGGCTTTCTCTCTATTCATTAAATATCATTTATATGATATTAACTTTATAGTTACAAAAAAAAGAGAAATTGATAAATGATTGCATTGAGAAGACTGAAATTTATATTTTACAGTTGCCACATTATAACTGTATGTATTGTGTAGTTAGAATTTTAGATTTACTATAGACTCTTTGATTATATTATGTATAAATATACTTCTCATACTGTTAGCTAAAATAAGTTACAAATACGATATAGTGTGATGCTTTTTGTTTTATAACTACTAATGAAGAACAATGTCTTTTAGTTTTTGCGTAACAAATAAATTAATAACTGTCTTATATATGTCGCAGGAGGATTGTTAAAACCGTTAGACTATAATCTAATTCCAGAGATTGCAAACTGTCCACAAATGGTGTTCGGTTACATTTTGTTGCAATTTAATATAAATGCGACATAGTTTTGTATCATGCCGAGATGTTACTTTGCAAAATGTCTATCAGGTGCAGGATGCTATGCAGGCTACTATTTCTATGTAGTTTTTGGATACACATAACCGTGACCGTGAAGAAGAACGTGACGTGATATTCAATGCCTATTTAAAAATGTAGGTAGATTATTATGTACAGAGTAATAAGGGAATTAATTGAAAGCAGTATGTTCCCGGTCACAACTTTGAGTCAGATTACAATCTCTTATATCAATTTAATCTATCGGTGTTCATAATTTTACGGTGACATACATAAATCAATTTTGTGATATATTTTTTTTTATTTAATATCTGCTGAGTTGCACATTGTTGTTAAATACGATAAATTTTAAAAACTTTTCTTTCATACTCAATGTTATGTATCAATTAATTAAAATTATTTATAAAGTTAAAAAACAGAGCAGTTTTATGATTATTATATTTTTATATTATTTTCGTATTCTGAATGTTGGTTTAAGGTTGAAAATAATTATTTCATAAAATACGATGAATATAACTATTATTTATTAGGTCATGAGTCAAGTAAGTTTTGTTCTGCTATATTGCTATGATATTTCATAGCGATCAAGGCGATAATTTTTATGGAGCGACTGATGCACGAACAGGTAGGTAGATTTCCCTTAGTTTCGAGTTGGGTTGGAGTATATTGATTAAAAAATAATAATAATAATTTATAATCGAAATTAAATTCCCCAATGAAATGACAACGCTTTGGTTTAATTTTTTTCTTAGAATTTTTTAAAATATTCATATGCAAATAATGACAATTATAAAACTATTCAATTCAAATGTACTACATTTAAAGTAAAGTGGGCTTAACACAATTATATTGGGAACAATATTCCGGCTGTTTATATATTGTTTTGTGATATTTCTTGGTTTCTATTTAATAGACTATGATAGGAAAATCTTTTCAATCTAAGGTGATTTGAGTTTAAGCTAAATATTACTCGTATGTGTACACAAAATGTGACATTATTACTAGCTTAAAAAGGAAGTGAACATTCCTATTGTATCTTTTTTTGTTCGTTGTGTATTTTAACTTAGTAATGCTGTAATAAAGTGTTCCCATAATCTAAAGTATCGTTAAATGTCTTTATGTTCATTCATTTACGTCATTATTTTACTGTGTCCTGGCTTGTACCTATTATTTCTGAAATCTCAAGTTGTAAGTGTCTGAAAATCTAAGGCCACGATGAAAAGGCGACTCGAATATAAATTTTATTGTGCACAAATAGCCTCGTTACTCGACTTTTTGACCAAAATCTATAAATGAATCTTCAGGGCTCATGTGCCAAAAGATTTAACACGAGATTAATGTTGCAATATCATTGCGATAGAAAAATCAATAATATGCATTAAAAACGTATTGGTATCGTGTTTCTGTATCTTATATTTATATTCGAGATTGGAGTTATTTCTCACGAAATGTTACAGCTATCTAATTTCCAAGAAGGCACAGAGCGGTAGTGGTGAAGAGAAAATATTAAAATGTTTAAAGTAATATTCTTTATTTATTTCTTGCTATTTAGAAGATAAAGATGTTATTTAATCACTCGTTAATAAATATGATTTCATAACTCATCAATACGTTGCTTAGCTACAAATGGGTGATGGGGTGCATTGAAAGATTTTTTTGGTCATTCATTTAATATAGTACCCAATTGTATAAAATTAAAAAAATATATGTGTTAAAATACAATGTGATGATTATATATGCATAATATAGCTTAAACTAGACAGTAATATATTAGATTAACAATCTTTTTTATATGTTAAAAAATAAACAATTTTTCATTTGATGACATTGACATAACATATAGCAATATAAATAAATTGATAATTTACGAATGAACAATAGGAACACATTCTCATACCAATGATGGATTGAAATTTTTTATCTAGTAGGTTTCAGGAAGCTAGAATATTAGTATAGAAAGAAGAAAGTATTGTAAAATCTAAAAAAATCGTTTATTATTAAAATAAGTGATTTGTTAATTTTTTATAATATGGATTTTACACCTTAATTTAAATTCAAACAAATAATAAATTACTGTACTGTAAGTAATATACTGTGTGAAGTAAAAACTTCGTTGGGTACGTGTTTGCTTTTTTTATTCGCGTAGTATAAAAGATACATCAAGTTTATACAAAAGAAAAAACACATTACGGTAAAAACACTAAATTATACAATGGATTTGAAGCATTATTCGTTTTTGATGGCAATTAAACCATGAATTGTGGGCTAAAGTTACCGTATCTTATATATTCAGTATATTTTATATTTTTATCTTATCACCTCGTGCTAAAAGGTCAGTAAATCGTCAACATAATCGGAATTTTCTGATAAACCATTTTCGGTTGCGTTTTCATAAATTTCCATCGAATTCTTGTCCTTATCTGAAGCTTTCGTTTTCTCGTTTAAACTTTTTGCTTCTAAAATTTTTATTCTTTCATTCTGTTCCATCACCAAATCCGTTAATAAATCAACTTTGCCCATCAGTTGCTTTACGAGCTGCAAAGTGTTAGCTTCGTTACAATTTACTCCTTGGCTGCTGTCCCTTGACATTTGACTGTCTAAAAAAGGAGTGGAGTTTAACGAATGATTTTTTGATATTTCCGAATTTCCCAAATATTTAATGTAAAAGTCGGAGCTCTTGAAGACTTTAATTTCATCTGGTGTGAGGAGACTGTAGGACACTTTCTCGACGTCATTAGCGTCGATGCCATTGAGAACATCCTTTAATTGGTCAGCGTATAGCTTTTGGAGCGTCGGCTTGAGACCTTCGATCAGATTATTGTTTTTGTTCCAGAAATACGGAATGCTTTTGTTTGTGAGCGCAATGTAAAAATCTTCAATCATGTCCCTGAAAATAACACTGATTCTACTCTGCCAGTATGTTTTGTCATTTACCTTTTGGATTTTCCAAAGGAACAAGGTCTTGATATAATAACTCGCGATGGCTTTCATTCCGCAGGCGTCGCGTAGTTTCTTCACCTGACGTAAATAAACAATTGGTAAGGAATTTTATTGGGTAATTAGAAATATAAAAGGAAATACAAATAATACTTTGATATATATAAATTATTTTTTGAAATAGACAGAAAAGCGGTAACTCTTGAGCAACCCCTGCTCATATTGTAAAATGCCATAAGCATTTTTCATTGGTTCCGACCTTGAACTTCAATAGAAAGGCCGGAGGTTCGAGAACAGGCGAACGTGCAAGAAATAAAATTGTCTGTAAATCATCTGCGCTGCCCAAAAATCTGAAAACATCGTGAGGAATCCGGCATGCCCAAGAATTAAAACGTGCCATCTGATAATTCGCTTTTGGCCAACGTGGTGGATCGTGGCCTGACCCTTCATAGGAGGCCTGTGTCTTCGCAGTGGCAACCAATATGGGCTGATGATGACGCTGATATAATATGTGAAGTTTATATGAACAATTACAAAAAATAAAAGATCGCACCAGTCTTATCGTCAGTTTCAATTGCTTTAAATCTTTCATCATTTCCCGTTCGTAGTCTTGGAAAGAGAGACGCCAACATCGATTCTTCACTTTTTCATCTTCAATGGCCTTGTTCGGCTTGGGCACTACCAGCCACTCTTTTATTTGACTTCCGTTAATTTGTCTAAAATAAACTAGGAATTAAGTACTAGCTTTGAGCCCAAGGCTTCGCCCGTATAGTCAAAACTAAATAAAAGTCCAAGTTTTTCCTCGCATAATTTCTGTACCCGTGGAATATCCAGAATAAAAACTATCCTATTTCCTTTCTCGCATCTGAAACTATATATTGAATTTCATCGGAATCGGCCCAGTGGTGTGAAAATAGGTCCAATTGAATAGCATCTGTAGCGTGAGCACAAAACGCTATTGAAAAGTATTTGTATCGTCACCGAGAGCTATTTGTATGAGAAATTGAAGTTTCCCCCGCCCCTCACGAGCGTAAAAGGAACAAATTTTTAGTTGCAATAACCCAAGGCTCGTTATACTTAAAACTTTCGTATAGAAGGGAATTTCGAAGGCTGGCAGAAATGTCGAAATTTTTTCACTTAAAATTCGTTAGTGAAAAACGTTCCATAACATACCTAGCATATCTAATTTAAATAAATTTGTAGCTTTTTTTAAATTCCTCAATGTTATTACAATTTTCTTTATAAAATACATGTAGGGGCCTCTAGTGGGTGCAGTTGTATGTGAACTTAGAGTATCCCTATTTTCAATGTATATTTTATATTGAAAAACGTAACGTTAGCAAGTCCGTCGATCGTCGTCATATCAAACGAATGTTCAATAACCTAGCGGAAGCCTGGCTACGTTTATGTGACTGACACACAGCAAAATCATTAATAATTGTTTTTAATAAATGAATCATGCATACTTTTATCTGTTTTTTGGCGTTACAAATGGACACGTGTATTTTATTGTGGATTTTTTGTTTATACAACACAAATTGTTATAGATATAATATGTTTAGCTACCATACCTGTAACCCTTAGGCCATCTCGGCAACATAAATCTTATAACTGGCACCAAATCAACATCCAATTTGAATTCTTCTTCGCCCTCCGAATTCTTAACATTCAGTGTATATGCAGGCCCTGAAGCCCTGTACGTCATCAAGTATTTAACATTGTTGACTGTTACCTCCCCGTTCATAGTTTGTAGAGCTTTCTGTACGATGCTGTGCATCCATTGACGAAATTTGTTCTGGAGAAAGTATTTGTTTTCGTCTCTCCATTCGCGCGTCACTTTATGGCAAGTATCCCATTCCTATAATATTAATATTATGATGAAATTCTGTATCGACTATTTGCTTTACATTATTTTTTTATATTGTAATTGATATTATTTTGTATTTATAATACAGACGTTTATTGTCAAGTTAAATATGAATTAATGTTTATGGTCAATTAATTAATGAACTCAATGATATATCCTATTAAGGACTCTACAATTATGTAGAGTCTATATATGACCCAAAGCTCTATGACTTTTATACGAGATGTTAAGTTGATTATATTTTTAAAATTAATTCTATAAAAAAAGTCAAAGATTAATGATGTTAGGACTTAGGGCACACTTGATATTTCAATTTGTTTCAAGATAATCATCCATATTGTAGTGTTAGTTTACATTGTGCTTAAATACCTACTATGTTAGTAAGGTTTAGTACATAAAGATAAAATGTAACATGTAAAATTATAATTAAAAATTCACAATTCGTCACATAATGTAATTTGGACCATTTTTCAGGAAATTACCATCTAATTTTCCATTTAATACCTTCAGAATGCTATTGGTGCTCTCGCGTATTCTCCTCCTCATAGATGCCCTTTTCCTCATTATCGCATGATATTCGTCGGTCCGGTAATTGGCAAACATCTAAGAGCCCCAAAAGCATTCTGAATCCATTATTGTACGCGTACAGTACGCGTAGAAATTTTAAGTCCGCGGTGACGTGGCTACCGGTATAAATGTCTGGAAGTAAGCCTTACATGCAACGAGCAAGTCTACATGCTAGCAGCATATTGCAGCGGACTGACAACGCCCTACACTCCTTCAATGACTTGTAATTCAATAAAATTTTCTGTCACAATATGCCTAAGATGTTTAAACTCAATGATTCATCAGGACTAACAGGAATATACACGGATGGTCCGTCGTGTATAGGAATTCCCTTACCATTTTAATCTAAATGAAACAACTAGAAATCATGACAGCATTTAGAGTTCCCTTTTATTTTTCTTTAATATGTGTCTAAACATATCTCTTTGAGTTTAATATTAAATCTTTATATATGACAATAAATATTGTATTGCGTTCCTTTTTTGTGTGGGAATATCTTTCATAGATACCCACGGGGAAGGGTTATGTTGGATTCCAACCAAAACCCCGCTGTGTTCAGTCAAGCCGCTTTAGTGAAGGGGGTTAGTATATGTCCTCTCGGTGATTGTATTACACCCCTATTATTATAAAGTTTGTCTGTTTCAAGCAACACCCATGCGCCCATAGTTTAAGACCCGAGAAAAGATACAGTTTTATCCCAGAAATAACACCTGAGTGGAAAGTATGTAGAGACGGTATCTGTCACCTTACTACGCAGGTGAAGTAGCAAGTGGAAAACTAATATTATAATATGGTAAAGGCAATTTTATCTTTTAGATATATAACTAACTTTTTATTCATTTTGTAACACTTACTTTTTGTTTATCTAGATTATCAAATGCTTTGCAAATTTTCAATTTTACAAATCCAGGCTGATCATTTTCTATAATAATACCGTCTTCACCATCATCATAATTAATTGGCAGCCGTATCACAATGTCCATGTCAAACTCATCTAACTTAGAAACCTTAATACCATCATAAACACTTCCAGCATAAAGTACCTATAGCAACAATAATATATTAAATTAAACAGTAATAAATAATATAAAGTTCCCAAGATTTCAAGATGGTTAAAATTCTTCAATCTATTCTATTAATACAAAACTGAAGAGTTTGTTTGTTTGAATACACTATATCTTAGGTACTGGACCAGCTGCTAAAACTTATTTCAGCACTGGATAATATGTAGATTATCCTTAACTTTAAACAGACAGATTTAGTTTATACTTTATGAACTTCAATCAAGGATTGTCGACAATCCAGTAATTTCATTAGCTTATCTTATTATATTGATTTCAATCGCCAGAATTAAATTATAATTTCCTTATGTATTCTGACTTGCAAGTGAGACAATTTAGTTGAGTATAACTTGTGTTTTTTATCTTATTTTTAACAAAATTTAAAAAAATTTAAATATTGAGATTTGATATTTATTTTTTAATTAATAAAATACCTGTAAGAAGTGTAACCATTATGAAATATTTAAAATTTCTGTGAATACACTTACTTGTGTTGCATATTTATTGAAATAATTGCACTGCTCTCCCATCTTCTGTTTTACTTGTTCAAACACACTTTTAAAAACTTCCTGTGCTTTTTTCAGATCATTAACCTTCAGAGCAATAAATTCTTTAAAAATTTCAGCCAAGAACAGATCCAAACTTCTCTTTTTGGTCGACATTTTCTTGTAACTTGTAAGTAGGAGGCAGAGATGATTTATAAAATAAACAGTTGATATAATATACTCTAAAATATACGATTCGTAGTTAAACTTCAATATTTTCGAGATTTTCTTTGAATGAAAAACGAGTATCACCAATCAACTTGAAGTCTGAAAAACAAACCCTCTGGGCGTAGTGTGTTTGTAGAACTTACTAGTTTACTCAGGCTATAATATACTTTATAAAAATTGCACTAAAGTATACGAACAACTACAAAGCAAGTGATTTGATCCTTACTCTAGTGCTATAAAGTTTACATTGCTAACATTTAAATTTTGTCCATTGCCGGCTTAGGTTTGACGTTTCGAGATTTTATGTAGGGTTTGTTCCGATATGAACTGCTGCCGCTGCCTACTTCAGTCCGACGTCAATTTAGTATATTGTGAAACCGTTCTTCTAAGGCCTATTATACTGGTTACTTTTTCTGACTGTCTGTTGTGACTGTCAGACCCATTTTTGACACAGTTTCCAAATGAAAGCTTTTACTATATTAACAGAGAACGGAACGGTGACAATGTATATCGGAACACACCGTTAATATTTTCTTACTGGGCAGCATGTTATTGGTCGGTACCAATCACAAAGTAAGTAGAAAAAGTTTAACCCTCGGGGAATCCCTGTTTTGTAATTTGACTACGCGCTTATTCCGTTATGGGCTATGGCGTATATTCTAGTTTGTTAGATTTTTGGTGACTTCGTGGAATTTTGATAAGTTAACACAATTCCTCGATTCATAGTGTCGAGATGGTTATAAGACGTAATTAGTTATAATTATAAACATTAATTATTATGTTATTATACAATATATTGTTAATATTGTACGATATACCGATGAAACGTCGAGAAATAAATTTTAGCTACTTAGTTTAGTTTTATCCCTTTTATAATACCCATTAATAAAAGTTATAAAATTGTTAAGTTGTGGTTTTCGCGTGAAACTCTTACTTTACTCAGATAATAAACAGTACACATTCGTGGCTACATTTTAATAAACTGTGGCTTTTTCGCGTTAATATTAGTAGAATTGTAATATCAACATTCTAATAAAATTGTATTTTTTATCGTCCTTTAAAAAGGGAGAAGATTTGATCCAAGTTGGTTCGACTGTATTTTTATACGCTTTATATTAGTTTATCATACGCTGATTACGTTAAAGAATACAACTATAATCTATGTTTACGAATTCCTAATTGAGAACGCGCTGACCTTCCTTTCCTTTCTCATGCGAGAACTTTGATTAAGTTTGTAAATTTATGAAACAATAGCTGCATATGTTGCCGGCTGTCAGTGATGTGAACATACAATTTAAATAAAAATGTTACCTATAATTTTTCTTACGTCGTTATGTTGTTTCATTATTTTATACGCAATCAGCGCATTTAAAGCTGTAAATTCCAATTATAGTGTGTGATAAGTAGTATCGTTCACACTACTACCTTTTCTGGATTGTAGCAAGGAAACAATGTATCACTTTTTCACTGTTTATTACTCCACTCAGAAGGAGAGAAAATATATGTCTATGATATAACACTTTTAAGTAAATGAAGACAATAAAGTAATGCTTAAAAAATGGTTGCCTGTAAAGTCGGTTTTACGGGCGAAGATTTTACGTGACAACGTCTTTTTCTCGGTAGAATATTTATTGATATGAATATTATTAAATTGCACAATAGGAACAAGGAATTGAATGAAAATAAGAATTGCACAAAATTTTAACTATAGAAAATATATTTTGTTTACTAAAAAGACAGAGACAGACACAAGCACGCGCCGATTCAATGCGACTAATTCTCTAGTGCTGCGCGCGCGGCGGACCGATGATAGTTCGGTGACTCATCGTAACGTTACCGGGCGTTACACTTTTTCATGAGTGCCTCCGAGCCGCAACCTAATTTAAGACGTTGTCACGTCAAAACTTGAATGATTTCTTCTTCTTCTTTTTCTTAAATGGCAACAGGACGGATTCAGCCAAACGAATGACTTAAATATAGATTCTCACATTTGGAATGTAAAAAGATTGCCAATGCTTCGAAATTTAAGCGGCTGCAGTATTTATACCATACCATACCGCGACTCTTGTGTGATATAATAATTATTGTAATTATGTTGAATGACTGTGTTATGTTTGAAAAAGTAAATACTTGAAATAAAATATTTAAATACTTTTTGTGTAATATATACATACAATTAACTAAAATAATGTGTGTTAGCCACACAATGAGCATAGTACTAATTTATTTAACAAAAGTCGATCGCCAATATTTTTCCTGATTGTTGAAAGTAGTTGTATCTTCCATTTATAAATCTTTCAATCGCGATCGGATCGAGAATCAAGAAGATCGCCTAGAATTTACAGACCCATCTTCCTCTTGGGTGCTTTCTGGAAAAAAAAATCGTCAACAACCGTTTAATTACATTTCTCCAATCTCACAATTTAATTTAAGATCGTCAGTACTCAGTTCGGTTTTAGGCGTTATAAAAACACTGCATTGGCAGTTAACTTATTGTCTTTTACAATTACGTCGCTCCTAACAACTTAAAATCAACAAGGTTGACGTTATTAACCATCGGGGAGTCATGTTAGATCAAAAGCTACACTTCAAACAATTTACCAATTACCAATTACTATCAGATCGTGTGCGCAAATTTGTTTACATTATAAAGCAATTACGACAATTGGCCGATAATAAACTCATGACAACCATATTATCATAGTATTGATTCGTGGGGTAGTGCTTCATGGGATATCTAAAACGACGCTTACTTGTAAACGTCTTGAGAGAGCACAACGCTCCGTGCTTAAAACAATGTTATTCTGATCATATAGATCTCCTAATACATATATTTATAAAGAGAGCAACGTGCAACAATGCGACAGCTGTTTATTCAAGACTTGCAGTTCGCCCCGGCGTCGCTCGTGGTGCATATATAGCCTGCTCAGTGAAGTTGCAGCTTTCTAATAGTGAAAGAATTTTTTGGTTTTTCAGTTTATCCAAACAAACAAACAAAGAAAGAAAAAAAAATACAAATTCTTCCTATTTATCATGTTATAATGTTATCCTACACAGACCAGACTGACGAGTTTTCAAAATTCCACTACCCTCGGGTAAATGAGCTTTTGCCAAACGATTCGATCCTTTCTTAAGTGATTTTGTGTATATTAAATTTGTTACAATTTTGATAATATATGCTGTACCGTATCCAAAGCTCAAGTTATCATCCAAAGACTGTCACGTCTCTGAGTTATAATAGTACTCAAAAGCTCATACAGTTACTTGAATAGCAGTTATTAATAGAGAATTATTCATGTTATCTGTGAATTATTGATAGTTTAACAATTTTAATTTTATTAGTATCTATCTAACATTTTTTCTTTTAATACGGACACAAATAAATAAAGAAAGAGGATAGACTAAGTGCGGTAGAAATCCTCTATCAAAATGACATAATGTGACATAGTATTTTGACTTGGCACTGTTTACAAAAATTAATCATCAAAATTTAAGAAATCATGTGGAATTTGGTACGTATATAGTTCATTGCGTGGGTTTTTACGTTTGATAAGGGATGGATCATACATCTATGTGGTGGGTGGCTACCGCCGAGATAAATAAGGAATATAATGTTTACAGTAACATTTATATTAGTCCCATACGACACAAAAATATTAACAGTTAACTTCTCGAATAGCTTTAATTTCACTCATTTATAGCTACTTATGCTAAGGACAATACACTAATAATATATTTGATATATAGCTAATTAGTTTTCGTGTCGTTAATAATGTATAAATGCACCAATAACCTGTACCTAATTGTTTTATGATGTGTATTGTTAATTGGGTAGCAATGGATGTCTCTATATGCATATGCAAGTGTAGTCACACTAGATATCATCAACGGCAACGGAGGAACACACATTTTCCATTAGATTTGTTAGTATTATATAGTCAATAATTTATGTTCCCATATTGTTTTACGTACCTACATAGAATAGTTTCCCATTCATGTATAGGCACATAAAAAATTGGTATAAGTAGTTTTAAAGATTAAAAATGATAAACGCGTTGCTTTCTAACGACTCCAAAGAGGGATCTCAATTCGACTGTATTTTTTAAATTTGTTACCTCAACACTTTCGACCGGGTAAACAGATTCTGATTATTCTTTTTTTTTGTTAAATTGTGTCCCGTTTGGTCCCATTACAATTGTAGTTCTGATAATTTTAAGGCTTTTTAGTTTTTTGTCAAAAATAATTTTACATTATTTGTACAAAAAATCATTGGGTACTCTTTCAATTAAAAATACAAGTTTTCGAATTGTAGTGTTTATATTCAGATTGAAAGTTTAATTTTATATGTATTTTGTATCGTGATGTACTTAATAAAATTTAAATCTTGGTGTGTACCTACCTACGTATACGTACAAAAATAAAAATATCAGTCAGTATGAGAAGTTTGAATACAAACTATCTATGTACATATGTACTTCACAGTGTTTTTAACCAAACACCTCTGAAGTAGCGGTGTGCGGTGGCGGTGTAAGCGGCAGGCTGAGAATAGGTTGATACCCATATTTAATACCCTTAAGTGCTTAGATAAGAACGCTTCTTAAGTCGACTAGGATACGCATTTAACATTAAAATATTATAGACAAAAGAGTGTGTAAGTGTATTTAGGTGTAAGATGAGCAGTCGCGATAGCTGGGTGCCCGTAGCAGCTGGCCTGGTGGTGGGAACTGGTCTCCTTGCTCTACTCTATAAGGTGTTTTGCGGCGGTGGCCCGTACAGCAAATACCAGCACAATATAGGAGTCAGGAACTATAAGTGCACTTGTAAAAAAGGGGAGGGAATCGTGAGTATCCGTTAAAGTGCATTATTTGTTTTTCTTTTTTACTTTTCTTGTAAAATTGTTTATATAATAAAGGCATCATATCGGTAGCTGTTATAGGTAAACTTAAATTTTTAATAATCAGAATGAAAAGGTGCGATTCAATTACCTATTTGCAAGCTGGATATATTGATTCTTTAATTTAAACCTTTATAGTGCCACATTCATCCAGACAAGTTACGACACTGACAGAAAAGAAGAAACTCAAATGCTTTGTGCTCGCTTCAACGGCTGTCGACGGGACAATGTCTAAATTGTTAAATTCAATAGAATAATAAACACCAATAATGCAGTGGCTTACATCCAAATAATATTAAAAAAACACCAATGCAATGTGTGATTGGTAAGCAATGCGTATATTTTATTATTAGCCTGTGATGTCTTCCTTCTTTATCATTCTAATTTCCTCCTTTTTGTTTACAAAAGAGCGTAATACTATGCCTTCACTAACCCAATTAATTGTTCTTATCATCTATGGCGCAAATGATATAATAAATTCTGTGTATAATAAACACAAAAGGGCTATTATGCATCAAAACGATAAAATGTGGTGCTTACAAGCTGTCATTTCGTTTACTGATTTAAATATCCTTCATATTATATATAGTTCATAAATAAATAGCAAAAACTTGTGCTTTAAGAGGGTTCTCGAAGTTTTATTTGCGTGAAAATAACTTATCTATGTATAACTCGATAAATCCCATCAGACAACAGTAAATACCTACTGTGTTAACATTTTTTTATAACACACTTATAATTTCGTAGTAGCTTTTTATAAACCTAATAAATATACATATTATATTTCCAGCGCCGAGGAAAGGGAGAGGAGATTAAGGGCGGCTCGGTCTCGAGGCACGTCCCCCCCTCCCCCGCAGGGGTTTCTTGCCAGCCTGGGAGCCTTGCTGTTCGGTGATAACATTTTCCCTATAATTGGTGGCTCGCTCCTTTTAATGGCTGGCCTGTTTTACAAAAAATATGAAGAAATTAAAAAGTTCCTGGGGTTGGGAGATAAAGGCCCCTGCGACGGCTTTGAGCCGGTTAGTTACAAGTTATATAATATGAATATGGTAGTTATATCATTTCTTTTTATTAATTTTCATTCGTGACTTGGCTCGTTTGGAAGACTATCCTGTTACGATTTCCCAATGTTTGTCTTGAATGTTTAGTACGACTATAGTATATAAGTTTCACGTAAAGAACTTGCCATATCTTTTTTCTTCTCCAAATTCATTGTAATTGTTTAAAAAAAATCAGCAGTCGCAAAGTACATAATTCTTATTGCTCACTTATTCTGTTAGGTGCGTTATCATTCATTTTCAAATTAAATGCAAGTTGTTAATGTATAGTTGCTCTAAATGCAATTTTATTTTATTTTACAGAAAAGTGCTCCAGAGCCCTTCAAACCCTGTCGTTGCGATACATGAAACACATGAAACATTTTATCAGTGTCGACTGATAACGTTTTTGTAATTCTTAATTAAACTCTTTATTATTACTGAATTAAAATATGGTTGAAATAAAAATATATTAAATAAATAAATGTGCTTCGTTTATTCGGTTCATATTTTCTTTTAATGTAAAATTTTATAAACTTGGTTTGGAATTTTGGCAATTTCTTAAAATCGATATCTATCTGTGAGGTTATGAAAGAAAACAGCAAATTGAAACAAAATATATTTATTACCACCTTTTACAAATTATCCATCATCTGCCTCATTGGCTCAACTATGTATAACTATTGCAAACCCGGGCTTGACACAACCGTAACGAAATGTTCTAAGTAAAAGTTAGTGCCTTAAACAAGGAACGTTAACTATAATATACAATATAACTAAAGTTCACACGAGCCACGTCAAATGGGATTCAATATAACACTCCCAATTGCATCTGATAATCGTCCCAAAATGAATCATAAACAACCATTTTTGATCGATTTTTTGAACAACCACTTTTGTAAGGGTTCTTAATTATAATGTCTCATTCAATAGCAAATGATCAAAAGAAACTGGGAGTGTTATAAATCACATCATAGGCCGTGTATTTAAAACTAGATTCCCTACAAAAATAACTAGAGTTGACACTCTTGAAACTGATATGCTTTGTAACATTGTAGTGGCGAATTATAGTTTAACCACGTTATGTTAAGTACTGCGTTCGAGTAAGACACGGATGACGCAAGTCTAAACAATTAGCGAGAACATTCCATCGGCATCCCTGTGAGGGAACTGGGAGAAAAAGTCTGTGGTTGCATGTGGCGTCAGAAAAAATCCTATATGATATTTAGGCCAATCTGTTTGCATACCAAATTTAAGTTAGGATGTAAAGTAAATATTACGTTATGGTGTTAACATAAGAACACATTCATATACTTTCACATACACTTTAAAATTTGAATTGAAAAAAAAAATCAATAGTAAGGTTCTAAAAGCAGAACACTAACGATCATAGTATGACTGCACACGGATTTACTTTATTTTTAAATGGGATCATTCAGATTTTTTCTTCCAGTGCTCTAATCATGCGAACAGTGAAATGTTCCATTAGAATTTATATTCTATAGGTTCTTAACATCTTTTTGATTGTTTATACATGTCTTGAATAGACTGAGTAAATCTTCCAAAATTGAGTGTGAAGGAGAGAAAAAATTTCTCCCCCTTTTATGCAACTTAGATTATAAAAGGAGAAGGGGAAGGACAAACGAGTGTTGTCTGTCTCGCATTATAAAAATTTCAATTGAAGCCTAATCCCATTCAAAACATTTATAGGTGTTAAGTATACAAACATAAAAAATTAACAATCGTTAATATCACTCGAAAAGAGGATAGTTTCTCAGTCTATTCTTCACAAAAATCAACCGTCTTAAAGGAGTAATAATCCATGCGCAAGTTTTCAAAACATTTCGAAAGTTTTCTATGTACGGATATTACATTGCTAAAAATTATTGTCAATCAGAAAGTAGCTGCCTTATATTGCGAAAGGCAAACGTCCATTTTTCCAAACTTTATACTTATCGATTTACATAATTAAAAGTCATTCCTATTTAAAATAATGACTTATCTTTTCAATTGATTCCTAACAGTACATCAGTTCAAGAAAATCATTAAAAAAAAAACAGTTTACAGTTGTCTATTACACGTTTTATGATGTTGTTTTAAACAGGTACATTTCTATAAATATCAAATGAACCGTGAATAGTAATTATAACCAGTCTTAAACAGAACATTATAATATTATTGAAAAAACAGCATTTCTCTGCATTTACACACTGTATGTTGAATTAACGATTTATGGTGTATGTAAATGGCAACACAAGAAACTATGAAATAACAGTAAATGAAACATATGTAAAAATATAGGTTCACAAACATTAACTATGTTTTACGATGATTTTAATTGACGATGTGAAATTGAAATGTGAAATATAACAAACGATAAATATGTTGTTAAGGATAGTTGAGATTACGCGTAAAGCAAAAAAAAAAATGTTACGAAGGAAAGTCGACTTTATTGGTGTTTTAATAGATTCTATTTCACATCACACCCGCGTAAATTCAACCATCCTCACAAACAAAATATCATTAATTATCATCTGGACGGATAATATTCTAGCACAAAGAAACCAGATAAAATGTGAACATTTAAAAGTAAAATCATAGAAAACAACAAACAGCTAATCGAAGGATTTACAATAGTAGGAAATGTTGATCCAATCGGGATATTAAGTCATGTCTATGTTACACACATTTAATGTTCTATACCGTCCACATAATTAAAGTCAAACATGGTATTGAAACATCAAAAGATTTGAAAGAAGGTTATGTTATTTTAGTGGTGAATGAAAACCAAAATTTGCAGCACCCTTTTATTTATTTTTATCCTTCTATGTTCCAAAGAGAAATGTTTGCAAGAGCGAGAAGGTTAGCTTGACAAGGACAGAATGCTTGCGAGATATCCGTCTTGCTCTGGCATTGGCTTTTTCTGAGCGATAGAAAGAGAAAAATATTATCTGACTGAAATGGTCGTACTAAGAAATGTGTGGGGTTTTCATAAAATGATACTTAAAACCCCGCCTGGTTCCAACGAAGGTGGATTATATGCATATATTCTGGATATATATATATTTAGGAAATATGTTTTGGCACTAAATTCTAAACACGTCCGTTCGGGATATTTCTGTAATATAATTTAATATACAATATTTACATTTTCCAAATACCCTGACGATAATGATTATGACAAAAATATGTTTTCAATCGGTTACAATGATCTTTTATATTCTAAGATAATTTTTTATAACTACTCTTATTATACTTGACGGTGATTATTTTCGACGATTTATAGATTGTTCTCATCGGTTCAAATAAAAAAAATTATATATTGCACCTCAAAAAGGTGTCAAATAATCAAATCAACGGATCTTACACAATTATTTATTTATTCTAAATCTCCGTCAAGTTGTTCGATTGATTGGCTTTTATGATTTGACACAAATTTGTACATGATATATATATATAAATGGATTTAAATATATAGTTAAAGGATAAGATGATATAGTTATATATAGTTAGTTCGTATCGTCAGAACTCTGTAGACGCGCATCGAAAGAAAAAATAAATTATTTGCTAGTAATAAACCAATTTTTTCTCCCCTATCTATGCCTAAGTGCGATTAAACTATATATATTCACTAAAGTTGGACTAAGTGACGCGCTGTATAAGACTAGGCACGCGACACTGATGTATAAATAATTTTGTTCATAAATTTTTAGGACGAATTCACTCAACCTCGGATCGGAGGCCGCAAAAGCAAACGAAATAAGTATAAATTTCTATGAAAATTTTGTAAACGTAAGCTTCAGACAAAATAGAAAATAAAATTCTACGTAAGCGCTTCGATGTTGCCACTTTCGAATATTATTATGAAAAATAAAGGAAATAACTTATGGATTTTAAACATATATACACCTAATATGAACTGGCAAGTAATAACGTAATACTGTATACATAAATTAAATTATTATCTGTATATAAATTATTAACCGGAATTAATCTAAATAATTATTTACACGGCGCCCACCCGCCTCCGTTAATTAAGTAAGAAAAATACACATCCCGGGATATAACCACATCGACGTTTTCACATATTATTTTTCACTAAGTCCCCAAAAAGGTGTAGGCCTCTGCGACGGCCGGCCGAGTCCGACTCGTTCATCGCCCGACAGCCCCGCGGCGCACACGCACAGTGCTCACGCCACCCAGCACGGAACGCGCTCACAACACTCAAAATATCGTCTCTAAACTCTAAACATTAGCGTATAAATCGGCGCTAGCCTCGGAAATACTGCACAACAACGTGTATACCGATCATATAATATCGCTCTTTCAGTTGTATATAATATTTTGCGAATATAAATAATTTTAAAATTCTGTCATACGCTACTATTGGAAGTCACACGAATTTGACACGAGACAGAGGCGAGGCGGCGCCCCGGCGCCCCGGCGCCCCGGCGCTACGACTTCTTGTCGAACAGCGGCAGCTTGGAGCGCACGGCGCCCTCGCACACCTGCAGGCGCTGCGCCGCGCACTTGCGCCCGCACCCCTCCTCGCCCAGCGCCTCCATGCGCGCGC
>NC_052114.1:2876679-2885156 GCF_012273895.1 Zerene cesonia
GCCCCCCGCGCCCCCAGCGCCCCCCGCGCCCCCCGCACCGCCGCGGTGCTTCACGTCCACGAAGTACTCCTTCTCAGTCTTCTCTCCCCTGCCGAACTGCAGCATCTCCATCTTGCCGCCGAGGCCGCCCATCTTCAGCCGCTGCCCCTTGAACTTGTCGCACTTGAAGTCGGCGCCCTTCCGCTCGAAATACTCGACGATCTTGGATATCTGGGCGGAGCGCACGTGGCGCGGTATCCGGTCGTCGTAGAGGCTGTCGGAGCCGAGCGACGCGACGTCCTCCGAGCTGTCGGTGTAGACGCTGGAGGTGCGCTTGCAGGCGGAGAGCAGCGGCGAGGGGAAGCTGAGGCCGCGCGGCAGCACGCGGCGCAGCTCGTCGGGCGCCAGCGGGCGGTGCGCGCCGCAGCCGTCGGCGCAGCGGCCCGCGCAGCAGCAGCGCGTCAGCACGTGGTACTCGCGCTCGCTCTCCGCCTCGCCGTCCAGCAGCCCGCACAGGAAGGGCGACGCGTCCTCCTTGCCCTCCTCGTCGTCGAGGCTGCGCAGCGAGCTGACGGCGGTGGAGGGCGCCGAGTCGTCCGGCGGCGGCGGGCGGCGCCGCAGCAGCCGCTCGTAGCCCACGAGGCAGTCCGTGCAGGCGCGCAGGCGCGGCCGCTCGTCGAACTCGTCGAGCGAGCGCTCCGCGTCGTCGCCGTCGCGCCGCCACCACCAGCAGCGCGGGCAGCCCATCAGCGAGCACGGGCACATGGCGCCGTAGCTCGGGTGGCCGCAGAAGTCCTCGTTGGCGACCGAGAAGATGCCGCTCTCGCAGGAGCCGCGGCGGCGCAGCTCGACCGAGTCGCTCTTGTCCAGGTCGGGCGCGCGGCGCGAGAACACGGGCGAGGGCGGCAGCGAGGAGGAGCGCGGCTCGTCGGCGTCGGGCGCGAACAGCACGGGCGGGTCGCCGCTGGAGCAGCGGTGCGGCGCCGGCTCCAGGATCTTGTGCACGCCGCGGAACGAGTGCAGCGCGCGGTTGGCGGGGCGCGGCGCCGCGTGCGTGTCGCGCAGCAGCATGATGTGCGCCAGGCGGTGCAGGCGCGCCAGCTTGGGCGGCGCGGGCGGCGCGGGCGGCAGCGCGCAGGCGGAGCGGTGCGCCGCGCCCGCCGCGCCCGCGCCGCCGCCCGCCGCGCGCCACGCCCACTCCAGCTCCGACAGCGAGCGCCGGTGCGCCGCGCTGCCTGCACGCGAAACGATCCAACGTTCCATTTACTCATATTCACTTTTTCAAACATTTCATTAAGCAACACGTCACTTACGCGTGAGTGAGAACAGGTTTAAAATATTAAATTACATAAGTACCATAATACAACTCACAAAAACAACATTCACACATGTATGCACAATAAATATACAACTCACGATGGTCGCGGTGCGTGTGCGCGCTCTCGGAGCGCATGCGCAGCGGGCGGCGCCAGGCGGACGCCGCGCTGCAAGACCGCCCGCCAGACGACTCCGCCTCTTCGCTAAAACATATCATTGTCATTAATTAAATAAACCACAGACCTATTTATAGCAATACATAAATAGTAAAGAATAATAAAAAAGAAAAGAAAACAATTTAGTTGTAATTTAGAAAACTAAAGTTGGCCTAAAACATAAAATAAATAAATGCATAATATGTGTCACCTGTCGTAGGTGGTGTTGGGCGTGTGGCAGCCCCAGGCGGCGTCGTCGAGCCCCTCCTTGATCTCGGCCAGCTTGCTCACTATGTCCGGGAATAGCGGCCGCGCCTTGGGCTCGTACTGCAAGTTCAATACGCGATTACAATTAACGAATAACTTATCATTTATTTCATAAATAAAAATATCACTTTACGTATAATAGAATTGCTTTTCATGTCACGTTGACAAGAAACAGATGATCAGTTATCGTTTTTCAACTGACTTAAAACAATTAGGGCATAGGTTCTCAATTCAACTCTATCATTTTCTGGGTTTGTGACCGCAGAAGTTCTATCCGGATGAATTGATTTTGATGATTAGGTGAAACCTAGTGTCTCCCGTGTCAGTCTATTTCAGACAATAGGCAGGCGGTTTACTTTTTATTTAAAAAAAATCATATCAATTCAATTCAAAATGTAGGCATTTCTCACAGATAACGCGACGGTTACTACGATTACTGTCGGTTCGAATTGGCCACTATAGCAATAACTGCGTTCGCACTCACAATGCAACAATTGAAGGCGAGCCTCAGGAAGTCGGGGACGGTGTGCTCGTCGCACAGCTCCACGAACGCCATGTAGTTGAGGCCGAAGTTGTCCGTGCGCGGCAGCACGTCCGGGTCGGCGTCCACCTGCAATCGGTCAAGGGAATTATGGTGACATGTTTTTTTTTTTTAGTTTTAATAATCTAAGCCTGCTTCCTAAGTACGGGTTGGAACAGAGTCACCATATAGGTGACACAGGTAAGTACAGGTCTATTCCACCTAAAATATAGAAGATTACTTTGTGTGTTGAATATATTTTATTCGTTGAGATTGAGCTGTAACATAATGTCTATACTAATATTATAAAGCTGAAGAGTTTGTTTGGTTGAACGGGAGAATCTCGGGAACTACTGTTCCGATTCGAAAAATTATTTGAGTGTTGGATAGCCCATTTATTGAGGAAGGCTATATAATATAGGCTATATTTGTACCGTAGGCGAAGTCGGGGAGGACCGTTAGTACATTATACATGCACACATACATGCACTCGATTTTTCTTTATTTATTGATTAACATCACGCTACGACCAAGAGTGGGTGTATAATTTCAGAGCAGACGGAGTTGCGTGGTGAACTGTTAGTCTATATACTAATACAATATATCATGAAATAGTTCACACATGCGTTTTACCACTGTGAACACACACGAGCACAATGTTTTCTATGAAAGCAAAAAAAATCTGGTAACTCACTCTGGCGATAAGTTGACACAGTATGATCCCGTATGAGAATATATCGGACCGGTGGTCGTACCAGCGGCCGCGCAGGCACTCGGGCGACATCCACCACGGCGAACCGACGCTCGGCAGTCGGTAGCCGTTCCTGGAACATTTACGAATTAAATTATATCTAATTATATTAAGAATTTAATTAAATTATTATTTTTAAATTAATAGATCGTTTACAGATTTAAAACGCGATTAGTTTATGCATTCTGTATCTTGGAAATATCTAAAATAGATATGCATGAAACAAATCAATTTTTTGACGGTGTCGTGTTGAGTAGTTTTTTTTTATTATATTTGTTAATGTAGAATAATTTTAGATCTTAAAATTCCCATAAATAATTTATCAGTGATAACTGGCTTTTAAGCACATAAATCTATATTATTAATATTCTGAGTTATGCCGTGCATAAAAGAGTCTACATCACAAACTTTTAATAGAGTCAGAAGTATGCATAACAAAACCGTGCATCAGAATATGAATAGATATACATGGACACACGAATAGAATTGGGATCATTACATAAACGAAAACGACTCTCTATCACATTAAAGCCAATTCAGACTCAACATTTCCTTAGACGTTAGCTAGTGTGTTTCCGCGAACCATCACGCATCGCGAATAAAAGTGAAGGGTGCTTCTTAAGAATCGGCACCTTGATGGATTGTCCAAACTTGACAAATGACCCGCGCCGTCACACGACACGATACGCACGCGAACTCGCGTGCTTTTAGCTTTCTCATTTATACGATGGGACGGTTTAATTGTTGGACTCCGAAGATTAGACGAGAAGGGACAGATGGGACGGTGTATTGGTGGTTTAATACACGGTTTTTTGTATTTATTTAATAGACGTGTCATTGCGCTTAAATTGAGTGGGGAGACAGTACCAAAAGCTAAAGCTAAGACAAAACGATTAATCATTTTTATATCCTATGATAACCTTGATTTAAGTATTTTTTCGTTAAATAGTAATTTTTGAACTTACATTGGATGAGGTATTTTAGCTGCCAAACCGAAATCCGCTACTACAGCTGTATATTCACCATCAGGATTCTTTCTTAATAATACGTTCTGAAAAATAATAACACGCTTCATGAGGTTTATTGTTGTTAAAATTGCAGTTTATTTATTTCATCTAAAATCCAATTTATGACAAATCTTATGTCGTGAAATGTAATTTGTACACGGTCAGTGTGTACAATAATGCGAATGACTCTCGCTTATGGTTCAAACGCATTCTATTAGTTAAATCAAAATGTAACAAAGAATATAACCTTAGCAGTAAGGTCTCTATGGAACACGCCCAGCGAGTGCAGGTACATCATGCCCTCGGCCATGTCGGCCGCGAGCGACACCCGCAGCGGCTGCGGCAGCGGCTCCGGCGGCCGGCTCAGGATCACCTGCTCGAGGGAGCCTCCCTCCATGAACTCGGTGAGCGCGTGCAGCTGGCCCTCGTGGACGCAGACGCCCATGAATCTGGAATGTGTACATATGCACTAAGAACCAGCCGCTTGACTTGGGTTGTCACGAGATAGAAGCAAATTAAATATTGCCAATGTCACTCAGGTATAATGTAGCTTTTTGCTTGTAAAGGATCATTCAAATCGGTCGAGCAGTTTCAGTGCCGCTTCATTTTTAACACACAACGAAAATTTCCTCTTTATGTATGTAACTGGTTGTTTGACTAGAATTGTAGCCTATGTCACTCGGGGATGATTTAGCTTTCTAATGGTTTAAGACGTTTCCAAACAGGTCAAGTAGTTTTTGAGTTATATCATAACAAACCAACAAATTAACAAAAATCCTCTTAACATTGGTTTAGATTGGGTTAGTCTATAGTCATATTTTTAATAAATAAGAGTTTGTTTGCTACAACACGATAATCTCCGGAACTACTGGATCTATTTCAAAAAATATTTCACGGTTGTTTATGTACCTAAGTGATACCCGAGTGCTTTATATAAATAAATAAAAATATATATACATATGTATACGGCTAATTACTATATTACATGGTTATTTTATGTTCGATCCCACTGTGGAGGGAGTAAGGAGGGGATTCACATATTAATTTTAATAGTTAGTAACATTATAAATGTTCATATAATACGAAGTCATGGTAATGAAAGAATTCTTGATTTAATTCTGCTTGTAATTAGTACAAACTCAATACATTTTTTATAACGTAATAAATTATAATTAAACGAATATTGTAAAATAAAAAAACTAATATTTATTCAAATTAAACTCGATTGCAATAACGTGTCGAAGCACAAGGAAACAAAATTTTAATTACTTGTAGAACTTGAATTAATTCCAAAAGAATCTTAGTGTTATTTGAAAACTAGCTGCGCCCCGCGGTTTCACCCGCGTTAGTCCGTATCCCGTTGGAATATCGGGAAAAAAAGTTGCTTATATGTTATTCCAGTTGTCCAGCTGTCTACGTATCAAATTTCATTGCAATCGGTTCAGTATTTTTTGCGTGAAAGAGCAACAAACACACACACACACACATCCTTTCAAACTTTCGCATTTATAATATTATATAAGTAGGATTAACATACCGGTACTCAATAAATATTAATTTAAAGTTTACGACGCCTCAGGTTATGGTGCGCAATTTATTTAAAACACTTTGATCGCTATTTATTTTAACGAATCACCTCTATATCTACCTATACCTGGTAAATAGAGTATGTGAATGTAAATGGTGTATTGAATGTTAACATAGTATATTTATACTATTACGTATTAACGTAGTGTTTGAAAAAATGTATAAAAAGTGGTTTCACCCATTTTGAAAGTTACCAATTATTCTTTTTATTTATATAAATTCTATTATATATTGATAATCACTGCGATTAAATATTTTATAATCACAAGAAATTGATTATCAGTTTAATTTTTCATATAAAACATACTCTGCGTGTACAGACATTATATAAATAGATAGTTATATATATAAATAGATAGCCATAAATATAGAGGCCACTTTGTCATTGAACCGGTTAAATTAATTACTTATCATTGATCGTAATAATACGAATCCTTAAACGTCATTAAAACAATATGAATAACGAAATTTGCATTATCAAATCTTTAATCAAATCTTAATACACTTTTGTGTATAAACAAACATATTTCATATAAAATTACGCGATAAAATAAAATAAAATATTACAAGGAAAATGTACACTCAAGGATACCTGAGCGATGTTTGACCTTCTGACTCTCGTCGAAGTCTTATCAAAAATTCATAGGCACGTTTTCTTTTAAAACAACGCTTAAGAAACTATTCTTAAAGAATTTTTTTTTCTAATTCACGTACAAATCTGTGAACTGACACTTATTTGTAAAACAATAAGTTTGATTTTTGCATTGTACATGATAATTTGATAATTTTTGCGTAGCGGCCGTTAAGAAAAACTTTGTAATTTTTTTTCACATAACATTATTCGACGGAGAAAAATAGGGAACAATATTAGATGTTTTAAAAATACACAGAATTCATTGACTAAGGAACAAAAGCAGGACTATCTTTCACATATCATTGCAGGAAAATAATACCAAGAAAAAAAGTGCAGTACTAAAATAGTTTGTCACAAGGGAAGCATCACCACCGTCGATTCCTACATCCAATCCACTCCAACAATTATCTGAGAATGATCACGCAACAAGAAACCGGTGGCTCGGTTCATCAAGCCAATGCAAAACGCCAATTAAGCGTCGCGTGCGATCGCCATCTAAGCAGGGCCCAATTACAATGCAACCACCATAAAAATACATTCGATGGATTCAGTTCGCACGCAATAGAAAGTTTATCATTCCCAGGAAGTAGGTACATGACCGACGATAGTCAACATAATCGTATCATGGGCAAAATTATTAATTCTTGATGCGAGAAACCCCGTGAGTTCGGCACATTGTCAACGAATATGAACAAAAGCTTGTGATTAAATCTGTCGAAAAATTGAGATAGAACATGAAATTTTAACACAATATTAATACAATCAATACTTTCATTATAATCATTACATTGAGGTTATCTATTATTACAATATTTGCACAGACCAGGAAGAAAAGTAAGATATAAGGAAGAGATAAAATCCTTAGCTAAATAATTATAATACCATACCGGAACAAGGCCACGCACAGATAAGGCATACAATTTTAGTATGAAAAACTAATTTCAACATTAAGATATATGACGAAATAATACGTGCGCAGCTATCATACGTAATTCAAATTAAAACCAAGTCGCATGTTATCAAGCCTTTCACCAGTTAGCAAAAGACTGGTACATATTTATAATTAAGTTATATTTCTATGCACTACCTATTCGGCTTGGGAGTTTTAAGTATTTTTTTTACATAGACAAATTGGATTTTAAAACGTATATATAAGTATAAATTCACGATCTAAACTTTTATTAACGTTAATGTTCAAAATGGTATTCCTAAACAAAAAAACATAAGGCCCTCGTTAATTTCTTAAATTATGCGAATGATATGAATAAAAGAATTGCAGTACGAAGTAGAGTTTCATCAATTCAAACGCTTTACAAGAAGAGCTGACAAACACTCGGAGAGAATCATTTAAGAGTGCTGAATGCTAATATCAAGTTGCAGATGTACAAACGAAATAACGCCGTTCGGTGACGTTCAAAGTTCAAAGTTTGTGATGTAAATAAAAATCTCTAACTGGGACGAGAGTTACTCAACAATGAGCAGTGAAATGCATTGTTTTTTTTTTACTTCCGATAAGACGAGGAAATGAAGCGAAATGCGAGACAGTGCCACCATTGTTCGGGATGACACGATCTCGCTAAGAAATATTACGTAAACAAGGAAATGGGATGTTTTGTCTTTAATGATGAGACGAGTCATGTCTGTTGATTTCAAATTATATAACAATTGCTCTTTTTCTGTGGGTTCACACGCGTAGTCGACGTTTGGGAGAAAAAGTCGAGTTACCACTTTTATTAAATTTAAGATTTTGTACTCGTATCTAGGTTATTTATTAATTGCATAGCGACTAGCCTCAACACAATGTATGCATATAATGTTAAAAAATACAATAGATCACTCATTATATTTTTTTTCAATGGGGAAAAGTTGATTTATTATTTCATAACATATGTAACTCAGTTTAAGTATTTTTTGGAAATTCTTAAAACGAATCCTTAACACGAATGCGTATGCGAATTCAGCATCACGACATGTGCTTGGCAATTATAATTTCATAAGGTCGCTGTTCGCCACCTTAACCTTCATATAACACCGAATTTACGGTATGACATACAGCTGCAGGAATGCGATTCAGTTAAGTCGATATTGACTCTTTAAATAAACATGAATTTGTATAAAGAAGTGGTGGCGGGTCATCGTTTTCATTGTGCAGAAAGTAAACACTATCGGAGGCTCATGAGCGTGTTTCAATATACTTAGTCTGGCCATAAATACTGTTACACTTAATTATAAAAAAATATTACATTTGAATTTCGAATCT
>NC_052114.1:2886156-2917702 GCF_012273895.1 Zerene cesonia
ATACATATTTTACGATGTTAGCCCGCAATGCTTACCCTAAAATATTAGGATGTTTCAGTTTGTTCATCAGTTGAACTTCCCGCAGCATGTTGGGCCGGTTCGCCCGCTGTTGGTTCATCTTCAGCACCATCACTTTGCCGGACGTCTTGTGTGTCACCTGTAATTTATAATAAAATGTTGTGTTAATTTCTGAAAAGGCTTCTTTTCGTTCAGATTCTAAATACCGCTTCTACAAGCAGAATAATAAACAGTTAATGGTATGGTCTTACAGCCGTATAATTTATTTTCAGCTATATTTCCCATACATTCCTATATAGATAAATATATTTCGGGTGTCCTTCGTGAACCTGTTTTGTAAAATCGGGTCAATTGCAACTACATACTTGCATAATATTTTGTTTTTAAACATATAAAAAATTACAAAACAACAATAATATCTATAATAAAATTTCGTTAATTACTAATAAATGCTTAAGAAAATAACTAGGTTAATAACTGTGATAATAATGCAATAGTCGCTAATGCTAATCGCTGCTCTTCTTCTAACACAGGTTGAACATTCAAGTTAATCAATTAATCAAAACGCTTTGCGTTTTATTTCAATCATGCTGTTCTAGAATGTTCTGATTTTAATTGCTTTTTATTCAAGGCTTTTTTTTTAAATCAATTAATATGTAGTACCATTGTGCGCATTACTTTGTAATATATAGGTACAAATATATCGAAATTTATCAAATAAATAACTGGGTGTGTACCGACACCACAGGGTATTTACTTGACAAACATTGACATTTAATGATAAATTAATAAAACGAGAGTAATGCTGAATACTCTAGAGATAGAATTGACAATAGAAAATAAATCGTTTTTTGAAACCTATCTATCGTCTATGATCTATACGAAGTTTACGTAATTTACATAATAGTAAAATTAAAATAAGCGCTTATTAACTAAAATGTTATTATGTAAACAAACGTAACATTTAACGCCAATGCTAATTCGACGGGCTAACGAGTGATATACGAATAAGTGATTTATTTCGTAATCGCTAAAGCTCACAATCCGATACTCAGCCAAGCGGGATATCACAATGTAGATAATATAATTGTGCTAAAAAAGTAATTTTCATTCTGATTAATTAAAAAAACGTAAATTAATAGGCCAGAAATGATCGTAAACATTGCTTTATTGAATACATGTAGGTCGTGACGTGGTCGGAATCTACTCTTAGATTTCTAGTGTTGCACGAAATGCTCTATATTATAACCGAAGATAAAATACCGACAGAAACTAAATTCAAATAGACTATGTTAACTGAAATTATTTCTTAAATCGTATACATAACTAGTTTTCCGCCCGTGGGTATGGCCGCGTGGTCAAAGGAAAAAAAAAATAGAGATCTGAGGTTCTCGAAAAGATCCAATGCGATTTCTAAATCTAACCTATGTATAGGACATATCGAGTCTCAAACTATCTCTGTACCAAATTTCATCGAAATCGGTTAAGCGGTTTAGGTGTGAAGAAGAGACAGACAGATTTGGTTCCGTATTAATAATATAAGTAGAAATAACTATTTAGTTTGGCAACATCCCAGTAGTTAACGAGGAACAGTAAAACTAGGAATCCAGTAGAAAATTCATCAGAGTGCGATTTATTAATGGCGAAAATTTATTACATTTCTCATGACATACTTTTTAAAATAATTTACTAGACAAGATATGAGGCATGTATCTTACTCTCATTCTGTATAAGTATAATTCATATTTAGTTGTTTGTTATTCACATTCATTAGTATTTCGATACAAATACAAATACAATATGAGAACTGCGCCAATATGGCAAGTTCTCTAAATTCAAGTGTCGCGATAAGCGCGCTTCACGTGCTATCTATCAGACATAAATCTCATGTGCTAATTGACAATAATAAGGGGCCAATAATGAACGCTTCAATTAATCCAATTGCATTCTATAAAGAAATGATATCTATGTTATATATGATTGACATGTGGGCGGTAATGGAGTTTGTTAATTATTATTTTATAGGTTTAGTTTAGTTTTGTTTATAAGGTTGTTTGAAGAATTAATAAATCCCTAATTTTATAGACATCCATCACATACACCCACATAACAACAGCTGCCGATAAAAATATTTCAAAAATACTTTGAGAAATATGTTGATTTAAAAGTTAACGATAAAAGGCATAGTGGATTAATCAAAGAACATTTTTTTTGTTTCGATCGAGTTCTCAACCGATGGGCGTGATTCTTTTTGTATTTTATAGAAAATTTTATGACGTTTGATCTTATCCTAGAATCTGGAGTAGAATCTCCCTCCATCGGCGATTTTTTTGTACAAAAAAGAAATTGAGCGTCGTAATTCAACAACAACAACATGTAGTCATGGAGGAGCATTCTGTGTAAAGACAGGTGAATGACCTCGACAATCTATCGTCAAATATAGTATTAAAATCATTGTAAGAAACATTAACAGCACCCAACACCCACGCATTCGTCGAAACGCCGCTAAATGCCACGACCAATAAACGATATAACCATATGCAAATATATTCCATTACCCAAACATACTTCAGTGGCTTGTGAGACAACGTTAGTAAATAGTTATCAAAACATGCTATAGGGATATCTATTGACTTTACGTTACGCGTTTTTACGTAGTTTTTTTTTATACCGAAACTACTCGACTTAAATTATAAAAGCAAAAACTGACACATTCTAAAAAACAACATTAATATGATATACTTGTAGTTTATACCCACTACGCGCCGTTTAGAAAAGCGTCAACATACAAACGCTTATAGTGTGGACATGCCTCTCGTATATACAAGTACAAAAAGTCTACTTGACCCGACCCAGTAGTAAAAAGCGATACGATATTTCCTCTCAGCAATCTAATAGATTTTTTACTGATAAGTGCAATTAATAACAATCGTCTAGACTGTAGTTAGCTGAGAATACACTCGAGATAATGTAATGCGTATATTAAAAGCTAAATGGATGTAATTACTCTACTTTATATGGTCACTAGGTTTTCGCTCGCGTAGTCAAAGGAAAAGAAAGAAACTCCCGGCGAGTTAGCCGCATAGTTCCTGTTCGTATGGGATATCCGGGATGAAAACTATCCTTTATCCATTTTCGGGTTTCAAACTACCTTTGTACCAAATTTCATGTTAATCGGTTTAGCAGTTTAGGTTTAGGTTTATTATACACAAAGAGTATCTTCCCACATTTCAAGATCAAAAAAACTGAAATTTCACTTTTTTCCGTTAACGACATTTTCCTTTATCTGTATTTACACAGTTTCTACAGAAATCCATCTCAAATTCACGTGCAGGCCTGCAGCCAACACATACGTAACACACATAGTTGCATAAAACAAACTCAATAAAATGGGCTATAAAAATAGAACGATGGCGTCGCTGGCATGCCGGCGATAAGATAGCAATCCTGTTTACCGTAAGATCCAGTGCTTATCTTAGAGCAAATCTTTTTATCTAGCTCCGCGTAACTGCAAGGGATGTGTTGCCGATTCGGAATCCATGGGAGAACGAAACGACTTTTTTTTATCGAGTTCCAGTGAACAATTTACCTACGAGTATAAGTCTTATATAATAATTAATGATTCTGAGATGTGAACCCTTTATAATATGTACAACGGGCACAGCCGGAGCGGGTCGCTAGTAAGTGAAAAGATAAAAGTAAGGTAAAATACTATTGTTTATTATTATAATAAAGTCTTCACTCTCCTCCTTTCTATTTTACTTTCTATTTTTCCTCGTTTCCCGTTTTGAGTAGATATAAAGCAAGCCTACAGAGTTCTGTATAACTAATGGATATTGCGTGTTTGAGTCGAATCCCATGTCCTATACCATTGGATAGATGAATTTTACATGTGTTGTGCCTTTCTGATATATTTCTTCGAGGGGAAAAATATATGATAACTACTCACTTCAGAGTCCTGTCCGAATGAGTAGTGCATGTAAGAGAATACTTGACAGTTTCAAGGATTTAACATATTTTAAAGGTATTTATTATCATCCAGAATGGTAGAAATTTATATAAAACAAAATAGATTAACCGCCAATATGTTAATGGCTGTAACGGCAAGCAAAATCTGATAATATTATTCTTTACAGATTCTATTCAAACCAATTTTATTATCTGTGACGTATCTCATTTATTTCATAAACCCAATTACATGAACTCCTATCGTATTTGATTTCAGGTAAATCTCATTATAATTACGTATGTATTAAGATAAGAGATAATATGCTATACACGAAGAATATTAAATAAATTTCCTGATTAAAGTTTAATAAAAATAAAAGAAATACAAATTTGAGAACGTCACAATTTTAAATTTGACAAGCACAGATGAGAATATTTTTTTTTTGACACATTCTGGCATAAGCGTTTCGACAACCAAACTCATTCAGTTTGTATAAAAAAAGCTGCTAGTTCTATGTATATGTACTATGTAGTTATATTTGTAGGCGATAAGTCTCAACTGGCGAAACGTCCCCGCCGCCGCAAAGCCCCAAAACAATCGGTACATTGCACCTGACGCTTTGTTGCTCCACCCATTCAACCGAAATATTTTCTCAATGGCAACATTTTATTTAAAGTAAAATGTACGATAGAAAAGAACCGACGACTCAAAACAAAATGCAATTTTTCAGAAATAAGCTGTTAGCAGAAGTCATACATGTAATATTGTGGAGACAAAGCAACGCAACATCAACTTTAATTTGCATGCTAAAGACACGCCACAACGCATTTTCTTTGTACAGAAATAACGAAATACCATAATCGGAGTACCATTAAAGTTTATACCATTAAAGGCAGAATATAATAAGGCATATCGACATTTCAAATCTGAAAGAAACGTGCATAAAAGAAACGCATTCTATAACATAGTAATATACAAAACTATACAACTTATACAACAATAAACCTATCATACAAATGTATTTTCTCACGTCCATCCCGCAATCTCGCTACAGAGATATTTTGCTGTTGAATAATAACCATGCATCAGGATATAAATAAAGCAAAATTTATCAGTTTGTTTTCGATGCACAAAGAGCGATATCGGTCAGCTAGCCGTTGGAGCCAATCCAAAACATGCTATATACAATGCACTTCGCGACATTTCACTTTATGATATAGGCACTTGAGTATGTACTTAATGCATAAACAGGGAAACAAATACTCTGGCGTCTGCGGCTGACACTCTCATTAGCATTGTCACGCCAATTTTTATTGTTTAAACGTAATATTACAATTGAACTCACGTATAACATATAAATAACATATTGAACTGCTAAACTAATTATATATTTTATATATTGTTCCACTAGTTCCTTATATTAGCGCGATCAAAAAAATAAAATTAAACAAAATCTTCTATTTTATATCATAAGAATACATAAATTTTTAAATAAATGTTATATTACGTATTTCAAAATGTCTGAGTGCGAGTATGTTAATATGAAAAATATTTTAATGTCTGTATAATACCTAAAATGATTGCGTAATCTTAACAGAAATGGCGTCGTACCAATTTTGGCAATGAATTTTCTCTCTAAGATTTGAATATAATTTTCTTGGGTTTTATTTTACATTTAATATATAGACTATAAAACAGATTTTATATTATTTACAACACGAAGTATTCAATTTTTTTTTCTAGAAAATAAACATATGTACTATATAAACTCATACTGCATATAAACTTAACAAATTTTGATTTTGATTTTAACAAAATAAATGAACTAAACTTTAATGAACCCGCAAACTGACTTTAAAAGTAATCAAGTGCTATTTTTAGCGAGATATCGTCGGCGGGCTGCGTCAGCGATAAGACAACGTTTCTTATCACTCATGGCATCCGCCTGCAATAATTTAGCATCATGCCAATTGTTTTTATTTCATTGACAGTATTATGTTTTTAATTAAATTGTACAGTTTATTTTCACACCCAAAAGTCTCTTCATACACAATTAGCTTACCTGCCAAATACGTGCCTCAAAATGCAACATTACACCCTAGGTCCAGTCAAAAAGTCAGTGTTGAGGAACTTGGACTTAAAAATTTATAAATCTAGGGTTCTATACCAGGCGAGCGTGCAGTAAATAAATAGATTTTTCAATTTATCTCCGCATGTGGATGACTTCACCACTGCTCCGATAAGGGTGAAGGAAAACAGGAAACCGACATGTCCAGGAAACAAAAAGTTCAAAGACATGTGACGTCTATCGACCCGAACTTGGCCAGCGTGGTGGATTATAGCCTGAACTTCCACAGGAGGCCAGATGAAGACAAACATGTATGATATTAACCCTACAGCCTCTTCACACACCCTAGCTTTACATTTGCCAAATTCGAAGAGCCTGACACGTTCATGTACCTGCCTATCAATAATTCACGGTGACAATTGGCACGCTCGGTGCCGGCGTGCGCGCTTGCATCACACATGTACTCCGATTGTAACAAGCAAGCGAAAGAAGCGAGAAAAGAAAATAAGTAACGTTATGACAAAACGATCGTCATCATCAGCCCAGTTTTGTTCCCACTACAGGTTGGTTGGTAAACAATATCGTCAAACTTTACAATTATAGGACAGGAATGTTAAGAATGTGCGCCAACGTATAGAACAATTCATTTAATTTTTGCATAATTCTCTAGTTCGGAACACTGATTTTTCTATTAAGACAGAGGCATTTCCATGAACCTGAGGGTACATAAGAATCAGACATTCATCCAAAATAGAAAACATGCTAACAAAAACGTAATAAATAAGGAATCTATATTTGTGATCTATTGTCCGTGGAACTATTTCTTGCAAGATAGTGTTATCAATTATTTATTTTAATACTATCCCTGATTTATAGCCCAAAGTGGGAGGTCTCTGTGGTTGATCGCCATTATTATCTATTATGATAAATTGAATAAGGGTGTTGTGACTTTTATCGATACAATTTATGATTGGATATTGAATTACAGTATACTAGCCGTTTAGCCCGGCTCCCTGCGAGTTGACAAGGGATAAATAAATAATATAAGATACTCGGAGTATTTGGGTTAAATTAACAAACAAACCAAAAATCAAGTCTTTACTTTTAGTAATATTCATTTCATCTAGTTTCGGTCTTTGGCCTCGCCTGTATGGAGGGTCGGAAAGAAAATACGTATTTCTAAAGCATTCTCTACCGGCATTCGAATTCTAATTCATGAAATTTTCTAGAAACTTCATACACATCTGTTCAGTCTTTTTGTGTGATTGAGTTAAACATATGCTGTCACGTTAAGATTTATTATTTGAATTATATCTTATTTAATGTTATTTTTTTTAAATAAAAACCCATAGTTCAGTTCATTCCGATTCTCTTTGATACCTACCTTAGTCAAAAAATTTATCGCTCATAAATTGTTTTAGTTTATGATAATTTGCTTTTACGAACAAAAGTGACAAGCTTAGCCACGATCTCCCATGCTGAAAAGGCTAAGATGAGACCTAGGATGGAGCGCGCTTCCCTAGAAGGTTCATTGTTGTCAGGACAGATTTACGTTCACAGAAAAAGAACGTGGTGTATAGATAAATTTATATCACTAAATAGTGCCCTTCTCAATGTAAACGTCAGTCATTCGAAATTTTATATAAGCCAGATAATAAGATTTATGTCAATCACTATATAAACATTTCATCAAGAAGAGATAAACAGTTCGTTAACCCCTAAAGCCAATCCTATTTCTATAATCTTAGTTTTCAACTGGAGTGCCTACAAAAAAAAAAAAACTTGCTATGAAGCAGCTATAATGTAAAAATTAATATTTTCTTCGTACAAAGACGTTTAGGCGTCTTTATACGACTTTAAATTTACCATAACAGCTTGCCTGTCACTTCACCATCACATAGGAAAGTCATAAACATCAAGCGAAAACATAATTATATGTATTTTAACATTCGTTTTATTAAGATATGTAAGAACTCGAAAACCCATTATCGATGGGACAACTCATCAAGACCAAAACAATCGAAAATAAAAACATTTTTCTTCAATAGACCACGAGATTCGCTACATCACTTCAATGTTTCTACATCCCCATATAACAATGTGCAATTCATTCAACACAAGAAAGGTCCGATACAATGAGATAAGTCTCGAACGGCCGACTAACGGGCATCGGGTCGTGATCGCTGATAACGCTCTCACGGTGCGCGGGTCGGAACCTATGGCAACTGACAATACATTTTTATCGTTTTAGCTTTAACGCGATCTCTGATTCGAATATGTATTTTGTGGATACGCAGATTTGCTGTCAAACGTTGAATAGACGAAGACTAGAACAGACGTAGAACCGAGGCTATTGTGAAAGAGACAGTTCGATTTAAACATTAGTGTAATATTGTTACAATGTTGGATTAATCTGGACAAAAAACTAATATTAAGAGATAATGAAACATCAAAAAGAATGTAAATAATGACGCCTATAAACCCACAAGTTTCCTAATTTAACACATCAAAGTTCACCTTTCCCCACACAGGTTTTATTGATGTAACAGCAACGTGAGGCAAAGCAAATTCGTAAGTTTTTCTTAACGGCCAATTCACGTTTTGCGGTGAAGATGACTGAGTCGATTGAAATAACTTCGAGATCCTTGGAACGTTGAATGAGCCACTCGAAAGCAGGCAATTATGCGAATGCTGACTCGAATTTAGGAGACAAAGGACTTGGAAGCTGTCGCATCGTGTCTTTGAAGAATCTATTTAAATACTTTTTTTAATTAAGAATAACCCGTGTCTAGAACTGCATAATGAAAAGCTATTATATACAATTAAATGAGATAATAATTAAATGCGTTGTATGATTATTATTAATAAGCCTAAGTAGCATGTGGAATATATTTAAATGATACTCTCGTATCATACCATAATTCTGCACGTGAAAATACAAACAAGTCAAAAAGAGCCATACAATGAAGCATCAACGATATGCAGCTAGACAGCAACAATCTAGCGACTACCGCAAACATCAGCTCCATTCTCAGATAAATTGCGACTGTATTTTACTCTATCTGTCATCGCGGATATTTATTCACGTCCAAAACCGTAGCGGCCCGCGAGTCACGAATATTCCGAATACAGCGTCTAGACTAAAGACCATTATATCATGAGGCATATTCTTCCGCTAACGTACAAAGGTGATATAAAGCGACGACACAGTTCGTTTATTCTCGTCCAACCTAAAAATACGGGCATTCAAAATGGCGTCGCCGATGCACTTTTTATGCACCTTGCTAAATATTTAAACGTTTCATCGAAACATCCTTCGTCCGCCGCTTGATATTCGCCGACTGTCTAGATGCATTCCATCGCGTCTGCAGATAATCTCGACACCGAGTAATTTTCGTTGCGAATTGATTAAGCGTAACTACGATTCTATAGATACATTTTCTTTCGCTCAGCTCCGCTCAACTTTTTGGTCGAATTAGTTTTGATACGGAGAGAGTTGTACGTGTACACGCTCTATTATCATTTCCTTTGTCAGCTTTTGAATTTGACATTTTACTTTTTTGATTCAAAGAAATATACTACACTGGGAAAAGACATAAGATTAAACTATTCGCAAACATACTTTGTTGCGTTATGCAAAAATTTGAATGAATGAAAATGTTTAAATCATCTCTTAATCGTTTCTCGAAGGTAATCTGGGTCGTAAAACGAATTGCATATACCGTAATGCCTAGCGTGTTGCATATAAAAAAAAATAACTTAAAGAACTTAAGAAATTTGCTATGCTATTTGAGTGTAACCCAGAAATCTGGCATTCAGCGCAGCTTATTAATTCGGATGGAGTCGGGTGCTAAGATTTGCAGTCAGTCGTGACTGTACCATTAATTAATTTGACCAATGGAATGTTATTTCACGAAACGCACTCAGAAGGAGGCTAGGATTTAATTAGATCTACAAGAAACATATGGTCCGTTGCCTTCCGTTGCGTATCAAGCTAATTGGGTTTCAGATAACACGTAAATAAAGTTTTTATATGTAACGTTCATGTGATTGCGCAAAGTCTACTAGTTGGCTGAAAGAAACTGATAAGCAGATTTTTGATTATTCCCATAAAAACTATGTTTAGTTATAAATTATAATAAGACACATAGTAATATTGTACCTAATATTACAAGGAAAAAACATGTGAACATTTTTGAATAGTATAACATCTGTATAACATTTAAACATACTATGCTGATATCACGGAGAGCTAGACCTTATCACTAAACATAACTATTAAGTTTTTGCTAATATATTACCGACCCATCTTCATGGTACACCTGCTCTTGACCATTCTTTGGGCGGGTACATAAATTATTTATAGTAAGTTTAAGCAGTCACTTTAGTAATGCTATATACTTCAGAACGATCCCGTTGCCAATTTTCCATTCTGACGGCATCTCCGCCACCTTACCGTAATAGACACGCATTCCACTTTAAAAGAGAATTCTGCGCGTACGCAAGGAATTCGTTTTGCACCGACCGACCGTATTCACTTAACAAACGAAAATCAATCGTATTCCTAGGCCGTAAGTTCTGAAATAGAACGAACAACCGAATAATGCTGTCGCATTACTTCGAATTTAGTTTATTGACAATGCAATTTGTTTACATTTAATGGATTTAATTCTATTTTCATGGCGGATTTTGTTCAACCTGATATTAGCTGAATATTTACGATACACTTACTTCTCTTTCTCTCTCATAAAAATGAAGCTTTATTAATACCGATTTCTCTTTTCCTCTGTGATATTGGAAAACCGTAGTTTATTAATGTTTAATACGCTTATAAACATACATTGTCGGTAAAGCCTTTCTCGCCATAATATGCTCGTAGAGTATTTTGAAATTCTGATACGTTATTGTATGTATTTTATACAACATGTATGTGAAATTACTATGAATGTGATAACATTAAAATTCTATGATTACATATTATAAACCTGTAAATTACTTACATCTGCAACTTAATATGTAAATATTTATTAAATATATGATGTAGAAGAAGGAATCTAATTAGATTTGATATAAATGACAAGCGATAAAAGATGAAATAGTTTACGAGGGGTCGTGGAAACTTTGAAGAGGTTTGGTTAACCAAATGTTTTTAAATGCTATTATTGGTGCAATAATGGACAGGAATAGTTTTTAAAACAACTCAGCATATAACTGAATGTAATATTTGTTATTTCTCATTATTTTGTGCAAGTTTTTTAGAATCCTTAACAATTTTAATAAAGAACGTTATAATTATTGCATTGAGTCACGTCATTTTAAATTTACATTGACAATTGCAATCGATGCCTAGCGGAACAAAAATATTAAATTCATTTAAATGCCACTCACAGAAAATTGTCCCTTTTATTTTTATAGTCTGTATAGGGGCAATAAAGGGAGTCATTTATCACGCTATAAAGTGGATGAACAGGAACCATCTCGGATTCCTCAATAATACTAAACTGGGGTTCGTTTCATGAGAATCTGTTTGATAGGTCAAATGGTACACTGAAGACGTAAAATATACCGTTAGTGATACTCGTAAAATATAACTAATATAATCAATTACAATTTATAATTCCGACGGGATCTCAATCGAGCTGGTGACCGCAAAGCGGCTCAGTCGGTTTCCGATAACTATTGCAAAATTCAAAACGAATTTACAATCAATGGAAGATGCAATTGCCGTCAGGTGAACCGTTACAAGAATCACGCGTATATCCAAGGCTAATTTCAGCGGAACGGTAACAAGACAGCAATATAGATACCGGTAACGCTAACTGTCCCGGAATTCGAACCAAGGCCGGCCGTTTCGATATCGATTATAAGAAAACCAATCCAGTAATTGATTTGATTGTCTGTGTAGAGGTTGAAGCCATCAGCTACATATCAGCGCTCATCATGTTGGCAATATAAGTTTTAATATTGATTAGTAAGTCGAATCGCAAATTGAAGTCTTCTCTTTCTTGAGTATAAATTTATACGAATTTATTTTACTGATATGTTGTTTTTATGATACTTGGACATGCTTCGTCAGGATGCAAAACGTTCTATTATTTTTGCCATTTATGATAGTAGTGTTGTCTGCTCTAAAATTTCTCGCTCATCACTAACTAACAATCGAGGGTTCTCACAATAGTAAAATTATGTATTCATAACAAAGAGCTAAAAGAATATAAAATTGCTTAAGCAAAATTAACGAACTCTTTCTTAATTCTTACAAGAAATAGAAGGGTCTTTGTCAGCAACGGTCCCCTTCACCCCAAAAACTTGAAAAGTTGAAAAGTTTTTGCCGCTTATAAAAAAAGAACTGCCAAAATCAGGCATTTCGATGGATCTCACTGGGAATTTAAATTTTTTACGGAATTTGTTAATTGGTAAGATAAAAAGCCATTATAAGAAAATGCTATAATAAACAATCTTGTCATAATCATGATGTCTATTTCAATTATTATTTTATGAGATTCTCAGGTCACCATGATCGTTTCAAAATAATGATAACACTAGGCTTGTCTAAAATAAACATTAGCATTAACAAATTAGACACTAACGATTAAAACCAAGGCAAAACTAGGTACAGTTTGTAAAATTCAATTTATCTCTGTGCTACTTACTGAATAAGAACCACTAGTCGCAAACAATCGCTAGGAGAATGTATTATCATAAAACTTTAGTGCTAATATTGTTTTAATGCGTCGCAGTAACTGGGTCACACGTCGGAGTCCAAATATTTTGAGTTTGGAAATTTCTAGAGCGTTGATAATGTAGTTATACCTACCGTGCGATATGCGGCCCACACGCGGATGCCTTTCAGCGACACTAATCCAGAATTTTGCGTTAATTAAACAACGCTGTTAATTATATGTTACAATTAACAGTTTGGAAGTATAGATTGGTAATTGGAACAGATTTAAAAAGTGGCACAGATTTAATTCATGTAAAAGTTTTAAAAACAGCAAATACTAAATAAAGCGATAGTCATTTTATATCATTATAAATCACGAGTTAACCTATTACAGTCAACCATGCTGTAGAAATAGAAAATGGAAAATTTTTAAGTTCAAAAATAAAACACGACATTATAAAACATATCACTGAACAACGATAATTTGAAAATTAATGATAACAAAGTTACTCGGTTCCATTTGTTGTTTCAATAAAAATATTGTATTTAATTATATGGAAGCGAAGTAAAAGTGGACTACAAGAAACCAAAAATAAACCTGAAAGGAAACAGTTAACGACTGTAAAATAAACCGTACAAAAATAAACTGCTTGGGAGATTCAGAGCGAGAGTTACAGGAGTGTTTATATGTAAACAGATTTTTGGCAACATTCAAAACTAGATGAAATGTTTGCTTAATAAGAACAACCACAATAGCACCAACATTTGGATTAATGAAGAAAGATAAAGACACATTGCCTACAGGTAATTGTTTAATTGATTATTTTCCACTTTAATTTGATCATTGTGGAATAAAAAAGAAGCTACACAGAACCACTTGATATAGCATAAATCGAAGATTGCACACTTCATTACGTCAACCGTACGGACAACAATTAGTCATTATAATTCAATAAACCAGTTCGCGTACGCCTATTTATCAGTGCAATTAAAAATGCTTAAAAAACAATAGCCGATAATTACGCACACACATAACACACAATGATATCAAAAGCTACGTTACGCCACACAACAATCCACATATCAGTGAATTAAATAATAATCTATGATTAGCCAAGAATCCGGGTGACGCAATAAATACTGATCATTTGGATGGCGCAGCCAACGAAGCATCATTGAATCTATTGTAAACAGTGTTTTGTATAACAACAAACAAATGCTGTAAACAATACCTGCATTGATTGATTCGAGCGCACTCTCGATTTCATCTGTCTCAATGGATTGAGAAGTGAATGAGTAAATTGACTTAGCGTTCAATTTGAATGCGCACAAAGAGGCTTTGAAATGTCAATAGTATTTGAAAGGCGCAGACAAGAAATAAACAGGACCTTTTTAAAAATCCTGTGCTTTAAACCGTACTCGTCTACCTGATAAGGTATTTCATTTCGCAAAACGGTTTTCAATCTTGAAAGAGAATTTAATTAAAACTCATTTAGAGTTTGCTAAAGTTTCTGTCGATTTACTTATAAGCGGAGAGTTTAAACATTTCACTTAATTAAAAAATTAAATGCATTTATATTAACTGCGTTCCTATGTATTCATTAGTCCTACATTCGCTTTGTAAGAGTCGGCTATGTATGTAAGTATGCTCTTTAAATTTCCACTAAAACAATTTCCATGCAGAGGATTTTCATAGCATTTCCATGGTTCGTTAGACAACCCAATTACACAATGTTAAAAATCCAAGCGCCGACAAACTCTATTCGAAAAGTCACACGGGTTCACAAAAGAGATTATAGCCTTGACGTCATTACATTCAACGCGAACTAAAAAAAAAACATGTTTGCACATGTGCGGAGAATGGGGAGTGAAAACTTATAAGTGCATACTATTTTACTACGACGGTTGAGAAAATTTTTATAACAAGGGTTGGCATGTTTCAAATTTTCTCAGTTCTGCTTCGTTATATCGTGATAGTAAATAACGAATAAAACTATTTTTACGGTTTATTTCACTCAATTTCTAATAGGTTTAAAGCAATTATCATTGATACAAATGCAACGATCGTTAACACTTAGCACAAAACACAAATGTTTCCGATTCCAAATCTATAAGTGGTCTAGAGAACGTTTTGAAGTTTGAAACGTGATCCAGATTAAACTAACTTTTCCATCTCCATCGGGCTGTCTTCTACCTCTGTATCGAGGGTGTTAAACAATCTTAAAGTTGAGCTAAGCGAAATTTACAAATGGAAGGAATTACAATAGGAAATATTGGACTCATATTCTTCTTTAGATCTATCCGTTTTGTCATAGCCGGAGTGGATTGAGTGAGGGCCCGTTACGAAACACGTAAAGAACTCGAAGAATGAACGTACGAGATGCCACCGGCTTATGAGTGCTATAAATAAGGAAGCCGGCGATCCGTGAATGTGTGCAGTCACTTCTTAGTTTCAGTCTCTTGGCTACTTGCGAGCGCGAGTTTGCGTTACGTATGTTATGCCGAAGATTTACGTGGATGTATATAAACGTACACACGTAGAAAATGACGTGAACATTTGTTTATTCTAAAGATTGTATTAAGTTACTTATAGCTAATTACTTGTTACTGTGAATAAATATTCAATCAAACTAGTTTTTGATGGTAATATTAGTATGTTGGGAAGTACATTCATTTATAATATTTGGTATATTTGATGTTTTATACGAATAATTTTAATACTATAATAATTTTTATACTAGCACTATATCTTCTCCACCTTGATGTCCGGAAGTCTATCGTCTGCTTATTGTGGATATTTGAATATTAAGTGGCAAGCAAAAGCGAAAAATATTTTACACGAATGCGTTTATTAAATTTCTCTTAGCCTATGAAAGCTGTGTGATCACGAGGCCATTAATAATAATCGAATGCAAAAAAACGCTCTACGTAAAATCTACAGCCATACGCGTAACGCATGCGTGCTAAGTACAACGACACGTGTGCGCCGGCGCTGCTAGACTCTTCATAAATCACTTATTAATAAGCGTTTAATTATATCTTCACTGAACTTTTTTTTCCACTGTTATATGATATCTATTTAAATCATATTTGTGGCATGGGAGCTATCAGCATAATGACAAGCTGTTAATACTCATACGAGTTCACTTACAACCCTTCACCGGAAGAAGTCCGAGTCTTACCTGTAACAAAAAGACAAATAAATTAGAAACCATACAATACTTGTGATCTATATTGCGACTCATTACTAAGTTTGTTCGAATGAAACTCCGGATTGTTTCTTTTTTTGTTCTTAAATGTTATAATAAATCTATTAAATAACCAAATTGCTAACAACTGCAGTTCCGTTGCTGCCAACAAAACTCTGCGCCACTACAAGCCGATTAAAATATGAACAAAATCGTTTACCATGTCGGAAATCCTTGATTTAACAATTAATATGTAAAGGGCATTAGGCCCATAAATTCCATATGCCGGTCCCGCACTCATCATTACGAAAACAATGCGTCAGAAACCACTCGCTCCAATTTCAATAATTCAGAGGGTGCCGGCGCGAGGTCTTTGTTCGGAATGTGGGGGGAATTGCAACGCCGACGCTGATTGAACGGTTCATTGTGGAAGCAAAACTTTGGAATATTCTTTTTACAACTTTTCGGTGAAGCTGTTAGAGTTAGAAATTTCTAGATATATTATAGTTTCCTTCATATTTTGTTTCTTTTTATATCTACAAAGCCAAATTTACTTCGTACATAACACATACGTGTTTTGAAGGCCCAAAAGTCCGTCAGTCACATAGAAATTAAAATAAACAAAAAAATGATTTTATTTATACGAACATACACACAACAACAAGCACAGAGGACGTCCACAGGACCTAAGCCCAGTGACATAAACAAGCTTTAATGGAGATGCAGTAAAGCATAATCCGGCTAGATAAAGATGTCGGAATTTACAATCACCGCTGTCGCATCGGTCGTTACCCAGATACGGCATCGTAGGCGTTCATTGTTTATGATGCACGGACAGTAGACCTACGGTAGGTATCTGTCTGATGCAACTTCCCTTTGCACCCACGGCCGTTTCGTAAGAAATACTTTGGTAACGCCGCCGACTCCCACTCGATAAGAGGCAGCCTTACACCAATTCAAGACTTGGCCATTGTTACGAAATTGTTTTTATTGTGACAATAATACACATAAAAAGACATAGTACGGAATTACATACTATTTTTAATAGTCGAAACCTATAGTAGTCTAGAGCCAAGAATGATTAAATCCATTCTAGTAAAATGTTCATACTCTGGATTAAGTGTTTTAAGTTTGAGTTTTCACTTTTCAGTAACTTAACTCACTTAGGTATTTACTACACCAGGTTACCTCGCAGCCAGAAACATAATTGAACAATATTCCAAGTTACGAATATATTGGTTCAACGACCACAAATTAAAACATCATTAACGTCTGCATATGCATACCAAACTACCAGCGCTGTACAGTGCAATTAGAAAATTATAGACAACTGTGCCATACAAATTCAAGCGTAGAGGAAATGGTTTTAATTTCTTCCTCCTTGCGGACACGGTTCCGCGTAAACAACAAAATATTCCTTAGCGGATATGACAAAAGACTCGATAAAAACCTGACGTCCGACATGCTCTTGCATTAAAGAGGTGGTTTAATCACGCTCTAAATTATAACGTCAACTAATTATTAGGAAAAAATGTTTTATAATTCACTTAACAAATACCGAGAGCGTGAATTGTTGTATTTTTACATAACGTATTAAAATCGGTTTAAAAATTATATTAATATCGTGTAAAGATCAAACGGTGATTCATATTCGATAATATGATATAATAGTAGCCATCTTGAACTTAATTGGCATTCAGATTGTTGTCAGATGCTTTTCACTAGAGTTCGAGAAAATCATGCTATTTTACCTGAGGGATACCCTGTTGTCTTAAAGCAGGAGTAATTCCAGTGTGAGAAAGCGCTAGACGACCTATATAGAGACTTTTTCTCACATCGGAGTCATAGCTGCTAAAAGACGTTCTTGTAACTGAATTGTAAATTTGTAAACCACAAAGAATCTTCTAGCGATCAAAGTCAACTTAAACAAATAAATTGCATAAAACTTTTCGAGCACATGGCAATGGTTATTAACGATCCCACCTAATTATCAACAGACGTAATTGTGAGATCAACGGAGCCAGTCAGTATCCCTCGCTCATTGGAGCGAGATTAACACTAATGTGTAACACAAGACCGGAGTTAATTCCGACTCTGCTTTGATAAGATCCTGGGACTTACTCCGTAATTTGTTGTCTGCAATGAGGACCATTGTACGACATTTTGTTGCAAGGGAAGAACTTAACTGGATCATCATTTTTGTTAAAATGCGTAAAATCAGTGCTTATAATGTGTAATTACATACCACACGTATAAAATATATCTATATCTCTATATATATAAAATCACAACGTTCGTTCCCATATTCCACCGAAACGGGTGGACCGATTTTCACAAAATTTCGTGTGCACATCGGGTAGAACTGCGAGTTGTCCAACATCTATTTCTCTTGACCCCAAATGATAACAGCTAGTAATTTTTATGTATATCAGCCGTACACACAAGGCTTTATCTACATAACTTAAATACAAAGATTTGATCACCTACATTTCGTTTATAGGTCCGTACCCGAATCTTTGAGTTCGTCTCAAGACAAAACACTATGTCGATAAAATTCATCGAATCGTCTTCAACTTCCACAACGCATGTACATTGTAACAACACATTTACATTATTTAACACACAGTGTGAGCAGATAGTGAATGGGTTCATATCCTGTCAACAATTTCCTCTTCAAAATACTCATTGCATAATAATACTAAGAAACATAGTACATATGTAGTACTATGTAGTGAGTGAGTAATCATTTGACTCAGATTTTTTTTTTTTTTTTTTTTTTTTTTTTTTTTTTTTTTTTATGTCATAGCGGGCAGCTGAGCTGGTGGTTCGCCTGATGGTAAGCGATCACCACCGCCCATAAACATTCGCAAAGGTAGTACCTCTGTGAATGCGCTGCCCGCTTTTATGGGGTAAGGGAAAAGGAAAGGATTAACGACTGGAAAGAAGGAATGGACTAGGACGGGTGAGGAAAAGGAAACGGGCCTCCGGCTCCCCCACTCACCGTACGAAACACAGTGGCATGCCACTATTTCACGCCGGTTTTCTGTGGGGGTGTGGTACTTCCCCGGTGCGAGCCGGCCCAACTCGTGCCGAAGCGCGCTCGACTCCCACAGTAAAGAATGAATCGGATTCGATATCGTTCTAATACTTTGTTATTAATGACGACGCATAAATGGATCAAAATGTTATATGTATTTGTTAATTGTATGTTTTTCAATAAGTTGTTACTAGTTTGCGTACATATGTATCGCTCACACCGGCAAAATTTTGAATAAGTTCGATCTCTGCGCACTCGATATAAAAAATATAAGACACAATGTTAAAACATCGTTCGGCACTGATTCGTGCGTGCACATAACGCCTATATCAGAATACATCATACATTCTAGCGCATAACGCAATGATTAGGAGCGAAGGCGTCGTTGGCGCCTTGCACCCACGCACCCACGAAACTCAGGTAATATCCATTACAGAATCGAAACGGGTTTTGTGTGTAAACATAAATAACTGACCCGTTTATAACTCGAACTTCATGTCGCATTTGCATAATAACCTGATGAATAAAATAAGTTAAAAGAAAAACGACGCGCGTGCTTGATACATGTTCCATAAATATAATACCACTTCAATGTTTATCTTTTACATTTTTGCTTCGCATCATCAATAGGATGAAAAAATGCTTTTATTTTTAAAGCAAAGGCAAAACATTTTCAATAATCAAGACGCTAGAAGTAAAACGTGCAGGGAGAGAAAATAGCTTTGTTAGATTAAACGAGTAGAACTCAATTCTAAGATATTAAAACTATACAATAAACAATATTCGATAGATTTTCTATTTCCTTCGCGATATTACAAGTCGACGATGGTTGATTTAAATTCGGCAAACTAATTGAAACATTCGTCCTTGACGAGGTGAGCAATTTGTTACTTTGTAACAAGCATAACAGGTTACCCACTAATTGTTTTGCATATTGTTTGAATATTGCGCATACAGTAATTAGATATTACGCGAGCGACGTCGTAAATGATTAGCTATCATTGATTTATAGTATAATAAAATGATGCAATAATAATAAAAGAGTAATTTTGACATCGATTATATTTATTTCAGTGGGCAGCTATCCTGACTGTGCTCAACACACAGTGACTCTAGCCGACATCAAATGATTGCTAGTAGACTAGGTTTCAATTGGTTTAACAGTATTTTATTCAGAAGTATAAGTATGCTGATCTTATTTTAACATATAGCGTGATAGAAAATTCAACTTTTCTTGACTTACACCTTTATATATAAAGTTCGTAATGTTATCCCTACTTCCTCTCATCTAGAACTAAAATACTGAATCGTTTTAACTTGAATTTTGGAACAAAGTTGGTTTAAGAACAAAAAAAAGAGATAGAATAGTTTCCATCCCGGAAATCACACGGGAACCGGAACCATGCGGGTAAAACCCGGTACGGTCTATTTTTGTTTTCACTACGCAGGCGAAAAGCCAATACATAAAAAAAAAATCAATAATATTGCTTGGAATATGTTATTCATATGTTCCGTTTTTGGATGATAGACGACCAATATCCAGCTAATTTATAACGCAATAAGCATTTCGTGTAAATCGCGTTTAATATATGATCTTCTTTACGATTCTCAGACATAAGTTCGAATAGTGTCGAATAATTTCTCGAGACTGTTAATTTCATTGCATTGCCGACTGAACAGTATGTACATTGGTCTAGGAGAAACCATGCTAATGTTATGATATTTTTATGAAAAGGATATAACGGGGATAGGTGCTTTGATGCGTTACTGTTGTGCTGTGCCGTCGTTGTGCTTATTGGTATTGCTACAAGCCAGGGCAATTTGAGAGGTAAACCTACGTTTACGATGTTTTACCGTGGGCGAAACTAGACTGAATTTTGTATTGTGGTTCTGCTTAGTGTGAAAAGTTTAATTTATAAATGTATAAAAAAGTGTTGTTAAAATACGATGTAGGACACTTATTTAATACTTTAGAAGTAGATTATTAAAACATTAAATATTTGTTTCTATTTTATTTATAGTCTATTGCTATTCCGACATTACCCAGGCAATAGATACATAAACCGATTAAATCTAGCCTTCCCCAGTCCCATGTTACCCCAGAGGAACATAGACTATTCGCGTTGGAATGCTCCAACAGTCTGGAGTGTTCAGCCATTAACTAAAGTCCGTTAACATCTGAAGCACGACATCAGCTCTGTAATTATATGTTGTAAATCTCTGTTAAAACTGTAAATGATACATTTATTTGGCGAGCCTCGTCGCTATTATGTTTAATGATATATTAAGCTGTAAGATAATTGCATTGTCGGAATACTTTACTACATACATGTTATTTCCATTTTTTCTGATAAAGTAAAATGACACTCGTGTAAAAAAATATCTAAATTTGTTTATATTCGTACGTAATAAATGACGCATATAATTAAGTTAAACCAGATATAAAAATCTAGCAAAAAAAAGTCTAACAAAAATTGATACCAGTTCCAATAATTCGGTTTAACTTGAACACGTACACTACAAGGCATACGCAATCAAACAGGTACGCCCAAACTCGTTAATGCGTACGCAAAAAGTAGTTGAAATCGTTTACGCTGCAACAATTGGCCGCTTCTTCCTTCGAAAAAACTAGCATGCTAAAGATGCAGACGCGTCGAGTCGAGATAATAATGGTCCGCTTGATTTATAGCCGTTTATAAAAACTGGTAGAAAGTGCCAGGAGTCATTGGCACCTGGCAATTTGTGGCAAGGTCAGGCTATTCGATAATAGGCGGACCACTATGAAGTAATCATTTGTTTGTTTATATTTTTTATGTAGATGTCGTTGGCGTGTTGATAACTATATTCACGGCACGTGTTTGCGCACGTTCATCTTTCAATTCACGTTCGAACTACACTCGTAAGTGGTGTTATTTTTGTAGTTGGTGCCAAAATCTATTCGAGGATTTTTGGCAAGTTTCAGTAAACTTATTTAATCATCACTACTGAATATAGATAATTAATACATTTTAAATATAACACAGAAAAATAAAACAATATTATGATAATATAATGTTCAAAATTGACCTTTTAGTGGATCGAATTTATACAAATCGATTGATGATTTAAATGAGTAAGCGTAAGCAGTCTTACACACTAAACAGTTTGTCTGATAAAACCAATACAATTAATTATATATCTAAACGCTATTCTATTAGCGTTTATCCATTATATCAATCAAGCCGATACACAAATTGATTTCACATCCACGCTCGTTTTTCAAATCAAACAATTGGTATTGAATTAATTAGGAACAATAAAAAATGCGGATACGCAATTATCCGCCTTCGGTCTCTATTGCCTCAATCGATAAATGCAATAAAAACAATCAGTCAATCAATTGTGCCGAGGAAAATTGATGTTATTTTCTCGATGAAACAAATCACCGACTGCTCGTACACAATGCGAAGATTACATGTTATTTTTTGCAATATGAAAAAACTTACAAAACGACTCGGTCACTCGCTCGTTATAAAATCGCCGGAACTATGAGCGAGCGGATGCCGTATTTTGGCATGCAGGTCGTACGAATGAAACAGGCAGTGGGTACAGTATTTTTTCAAGTCCCACGGGAAAGCATTGACGTGCATCAGAAAGCGGTCGCTTAATCGTTATAAAATTAACAGTAAGTAATGTATAAATAACAGTCGTCTTTATCCTTACAAAATGTTTTGGTATGTTTACCTTAATATTTGACATGGAACAAAATAGAGGAACATCCAAAAAATTATCGCGTTTTGAATTTAATTGAATTAAAGCTTTTCAAGTGAAATGTAATTAATTTTTATTTCAAAGACATTATTGACAAAACTGTATCACTTATCTATTAACCTATAATATTATGTATATATTAATAATAATAATATTATGAATATAAAAAACCTCATGTAATGCAATTATAACGTCATACAAAACTAATCGAAACACCATCTCATCTCTGCCGCTTGACAACAGACCTGCGATCTCAATGAACTAAATTACATACAGTATACATACGATGGAAGAATTTATCTCATACAGAGGGAAGACAAATAGTCAACCTATTAAGGAACAAGGTTGTCTGTGTGTGATCCCATTGAGCAGACGATTAGTTACAGTAGAGGACATTCAGGTCGTTCGCTCCATGTGCCTTTACGCTTTATACCATCATAATAGCATAATAGCACGTGGATTATTACACACTTCAGTATAATTTTATAGAAACTCCTTTCCAGACATTCTCCGAATAATATAATAGACAACGGTATTGTAGTGTCGTGTCTTGTTAGCCATACATAGGTAAGTAATGGGACATTCCGTTTTCGTGAAGTAAAAGAAAGCTTTTTGGAGGAACTAATGAAATAATTAAACTAATAAGATAATTCGCCACAAAAAATCATACGTGTATTCATATGTTTGTACTCTCTGCGGACATTCATGTTGCCATATTCTGGACTGAAAAACTCAACTTATCAAATGATCTCTCAGAATCAGTTCTATTCGCATACTATCGAAACTAATCACATTTGATAACCACTGTTTGCTTGATTCTACTCGTATTGCATAGTTATGTTTCATAAAATGCACAAATCAATGCATTTCAGTCTTTTTCTGAACACCGCACCGTTATCGCAAGTACGAAATATCAAATGTTTGCATGTCTACGTGCATTGAGGAAAAATTTTTACAGAAAATGAAGAGGAAAGACTCTTGACTACATGATCACGAATATTTAGCATAAAAATCACTATTTTAACCTTTATTTATATCCGCAAAATTCGCACAAACTCGATGAATGAACGTGAATGCTATACTTGGTTTATTACGTTAAAATCGTGAACTGGTTAATTGATTGTGTGACCAATATACTGACCAACAGATGCGTAAACCGTGAAGTAAAGTAAACAGTAAAGTCGACTAGGTGGATATTTTTCAGTATGAACTCTCTGTTGGTATTGGGGATGCCTGAACTATGTGTTAATATCACTTACGATAGGTATATAATAATTATACAAAAAACTAAATAATTAAACTATTCTTACATATTACTTGTAACGAAATATATTTATTAGATATAGGTCAAATAGATTTTAAGAAAGTATATAGTATTATCTATAACTACTTATATAATATTATACATAATTTAGTAAAATAATAACAATTTAAAATAATATTTATTATTTAGCTCGGTCGGGTCTCACACTGGTATTTATGTCGCAAATAGATAATTATTCGAACACATTTTAAAATTATTTAAAATGTAACTGCCGCCGCACTGCATCATTTGAATGCGTAACTAGAAGATAAGAAGATTACATATATAATACTGAAATACGAAATTTCTCTCATTAAACAATTTGCGAATTATGCACACATCGTCAATCAACATCACTCGTGATTAGATAATAGCGTTGATAACGGTGATGAAAGTGATAAAACTATTTTGAGATGTCACAACACTCGAATAAAGCTTTTCGAGTGAAATGTGAACTGGAGAAAAACAAGATATCTGTGAGTGGCTTAAAGAAACGGAAAACGCTCGGTGAATATTTATTGTGTTTATATTTTAGTCATTTACTGATTAGGTTCTCATATATATAGATGCTATATAATTATATAAAGCTGATGAGATTGTTTGTTTGAATGCGCTAATCTCAAACAATAAATGAAATATAAATCAAAAACAAAACTTATAGCGAAATCTATATGAAAATTCAAAATCAGTATTTTGAGGTTATAATAAACCACAGTAAAACAGCACCAAGTGATGCACAAACACCAAGATTGAAGAAGAGTAACATACACAACCGTGAATGTAATACAAGTGGAAAAGAAAAGTTGTTACGAATGTGTAAGCGATAAAGTTTATGACTATATGAAAATCAATGTGAGAAGTTTGAAACTCTTGGTTTACGAGCAACATTAACTATCATAGCTATAATTTCGATGGGCGCGTGCTTTCGCGCATTGCGCTTGCGTAAGATCTCTTGAACATATTTTTATCTAAGCATATTAGTTATCTTCTCTCGTGTATGTACATGCAGTGTGTATTTAAAAGTAATGAGCTGGTTATAATTACGTGATGATCGGTTTGTATAGTTTATACAGAAACTAAGATGTTGTTGTTAGTGAAACGAGAACGTAAACAAACAGCGTATTATTGTATCCAACGGAACACAATCGGTAAAGAACAATATGCATAGAAGAACATATTTAAGAAGTAACCTGTTTATAGAATCATAGGCAGCATAAACTCATGATGAATTCAAGGTTGAATACCAGAAGTCTTCGATCACGCGTACACCTAAAACGTTTTAAGGACAATGTTTCGGCGATAGAGGGTTATCCTTAATTGAAATTATTTTGCATACAAACGGTGGCCGTGGGCAGGCAAAGTTCGCAAGGCCTTGTACCTTAACGATTATTGCTGAACTGTGTACGGAAGAGACGTGATACAATATATAGAGATATAAATCAATGAGGATGAATAAACTCCGCTCTTGCTTTGGCAAGACAAGGTTGTGCAACTTTGTCGTGTGGTTTGCGCTGGCGTCCGTTAAAGAATGCAATTTCACCAAGAATTGAAAATAAATTCTGATCACATATTGAGATATTTTTGCCATCGTAAACTTTTATAGACCCTAAAAAGCTTCGCGTCAATTATACATCCATTAAACTGTCGAATGTTCAATACAAATAAGGCTTTGCGTGGATTAGATTTTCGTTTATTGCATTAACTGAGAACACGTGTTGTATAAAACGCTAGCCCCTTAATAACATAATCACTAATCAGATTAATAAACAGCTTTAATGAATCACGTGTAGTTTTGTGCGGTATTTTTTAATATACGTTGAATTTTTTCTCAATTTCAGTTTGGGAATTGTTAGTATAAAACTATTGGATTATAATTTATACAAATGGGTTTAAAGTGTACTTGAAATTAATTGAGCTTGAAATAACAGGCATTGAACGATAAAACTCTGATGGCGTTTTTCACGTCTGTCCCTACGTTTCAATTCAAAGTTATTTTATATAACGTATATGATATCGTTTTTGTTTTATTAAAATTGACACAAATGATACTTTATGTTTTTCAGGATTTTTATATACTAAATCTTTTCGTAATTGTCAAATTGATTAAACATTGAAAACGTTTTACGAGTTGCATAACTAAACAACTGTGAAGCCTGAACAAAAAAACTTAAGCAACAAACAATAACAATATCATACAAATTAAACAAGTCAATGAAAAAGCACCACATTACTTGAAGCGAGTTCAATTTAGTATTAGCTAGTTTTTCTAGGACGACCTAAACCTTAAGCACATTAGTACGACTTGTGTACGCTTGCATCGGTTAGGTTTTTCTTAATACGCAATTATTATTTGGTTCGTGTTAATAGACCAATGTCGATAGAAAATGTTTTTATGACATAATTCTTTAGAGCAAATGTTTTGTATTTTCTTTGGCAAAAAGCTGTTTTAACGTCGCGTAGTAAACACGCTGGTTGCCTATTATGATCATTTCGGTTTGTTATTGTTGTCAATATGAAATATAGCATCTGATCGTACTATATTTACTTCTAACAGTATATTAATGTTATCAGGGGGATGAGTAATGATGTATGTATTTTTTGAGACAAACTTAAATACTGATTAAAATGAAAATCTTAAACTAAAACCTGGCTTATTACGTTTTGCTAGCATGGGCTAATCTAATGGGAATGGGAATAAAGCTAATGGGAAATCTGGACTTATGTATGTTGAGGAAATCTCTACTTATATATGCGGGTCAGGGCGGCGTACCCAAAACGACAAAATTGATAAATATAAAAACGTAACATTTCGATCAAACTATGATTACAAGTAGATTCAAATATGCGTACTGATTCACAAACAATATACCATAACTAATCCAGCTATACAAAATGATGATACACAAAGCAATGGAATAAAAGCGAGGCTGGCATTAAAGCCGAAACGGTCGACATGCGACGCAGCCGAACAAAAGTATGAAGCGTACAGCGATATAAATAGACACATTAATCAATCAACATCGCTGAATACCTTGAAATATATGTTTTCTAAGAGGTCAATACAGATCATTACGAGTCGGCTACGGGCTATGGGAACGTCAATGATTCCGATATTGAAGGCGGAGTCGACATCAGCATAAATCTAGCCCGATAACACTTGAGGCCACTGCGATCGTTAGATTACCCGTATTATACACCATTTTACATTCAAAAATTTATAAATGGCGATACAGATAAATTTGATTCTTGTCTGCGAACGTTTTTAATATGAAAAGCAACTTGTAATTTTTGCAATCATTTCACGACACGCAATACCGAAGGTCGGCTTGAGAAATACATGCTAGATCACAACAAATCCATTTATTCTCTCATTCAAAGCTAAACGAGCGATTATGATACAAATGTTTAAAAGGAAACATTAGGAAACGAGTCCCACGGCGTAATGTATCTTCAAGGCGATATAACTAATGTAATATCAGACTGGAACCATTGTTTAGTCGGCGACTCTCATCGTTAATATGATGGCAACAAGTATTGTAAATTATATGGACGTCGGTGTGGCTTGTCAGATTTCGGTGAGCAATAGCACCAGACACGATTAGAGTTTGTCAAGAAGAGCAGAGTACGCGCATTAATAATGCACCAGCGTGCCGTCTATGAGGAGATTGGGTACGAGTTTTGAAAGAGGGATTAAGTTTACGTCTGGAGAATAGTTATCTTTATACGCATGGTACCCGGGTTAAAAGTGGCCTATGTGCTAATCCAGACTATAGACAATTTCATACAGATTCGATCAGCTGTTGTTGCGCGAAAGGGGTAACAATCATACGTTAATTAATTTATTTACTTTAAATAAATAAACTTTTACAAACTTTCACGTGTACAATATTAGTAGGTTCATCTCTTATTCATCGGCAATTCAATGTTTTGTCTGCGTCTACTTATTAATATTTAACCTATCTACTAGAGATTAGACGACTCGAGAGATTAGACGAGATTTTGATAAAAAATATATAAATAGTGTTTTATTTTTTGCTACTGAATCATAGGGGGCTTGCGTCCGTGTGGTGGGTACCAATATTTGGGCTGATGATGATGATGAAGATGATTTTGTTTTCACGAATAGGCTATGAAAATATCTCGAAGTGAATTATTTTTAAATCTTATATCTATGTGTATGAGTTAATTCCAATATTACACAAATTCTCAAAATTGTACAAATGTCTGTAATTAAATTACAATAAATAGGCTGGTCAATCGAACTATGTAAACCTTCAAGGCAACATCCTATCATCATTACTTACTCATGTTCAAGTTGTAGTAACTTTAAATTTGGCACGTGCTTTATTGTTAAACGGCCTCTCACAGTGATGTTAACTTGAGTACTTACTTACATGTGTCTTAAAATAAGGATAGTTGCTATGTTTTATGTCGCTAAAACAACGAAGACAATATGTCTTCGATACGTAGTATGATGGCGAATGAATTGTTTTAATGATAAGAGACCAACCGGTTCTAAGACTTTTTATATAAAAATCTTTACAAATCGTAGCTCATCCTTACTTACATTATAAATGGGAACGTGTGGTTTATTTCTTCACTTACCTCTCTTTCACGTCGCAAAAGAGCGATTCATTATATGATTTTTCTGGCTGGAGATAGTTCGGAGGCTAGAGTGACTGACAGTAACGCGGTGATACATCTCTACTCGGGCGAAACTGCAGGCGGAACGCTAGTTTTTCAACATTAAACGAACAATAACGCTACAAATGAACTGTGGAGAACAAATATGAAAACAATAGCAAATTGGATTTGTCAGAGTCAATTAATTTTGTAGGAGCGGTAGGATACATTTGCTAAAAACTAATATCCGGCATTTGCTTGTACGATATCTAAAATATTGAATATATTACCGCTGTTATGTAAACGCTGTTTAATGAACCGGAATGAATAAAAAAAACCGACAAAAACATGCGAAAGTGTGGTATAAAATAAAACAAGAAAACAATATCTGTCGAACGAAACTATGTTCAACTGTAACTGTGTGCAATTTAAAATTGTTTATTTCAATACTTTTTTACGTTCCAAAAATATTAATTCCATAAGCATTAAGTTTAATATTCAGGTAAATATTAAACGAAACTGTTATTCGTTAAATATGCAATGAAATTGTTATATAAAAATTACTCCTCCAAATAGTTCTTGTATAACAATGAAGTTTCGGTGTTCCCGATGTCTGCAACCGAACGAACGAAGGTGAAGTAAACATTGCATAAGTGACAAATTTTTATAAAACTAAAAATTAAATTGCATAAGTGTTTTGTAAAAACAACACAGTCACTGTGAACTTCTTATGGTTTCCAGTTTTTAAACATTTACCTTTTAAGATATATTTTCTTGCATCATGATGAACGTTGTTCGGATCAACGACAGAATTTGCGAGAATATAGTAAATTTATATTCATTAAAACAAAAGCAAAAAACGTGTTAACTATACCTGTATTATATCTATTGTTGATTTATGTTAACAAATTAATAAAGTCAAACGGATAATACTACAGTTTCTGAAAAAATATCTTAACAAATCTCCAAATTCAGGCGTACAACGAGTACCTACTTCTTATAACGAAAGCATTAAGTGGCATTCGTCTGCTTTTTATTACGGTTTACTCGAAATTTCAACAAAAACTCCTAAGAGAATTTCATCTGAGACGGCAAACATAATGGGCCAGGATAATTTGACATTCTTCACCGAAAACATTTGTGACGAATCGCAATTATTATTTTTATTACTCACTAAGAAAATACGTTCATTCCGGCTTTCTTCAGTTTTTGTGTTACATATTAAATAGGCAATTTGTTTAATATATCGATATTGCTACAGGTTTATAATTTACTAGCGGGTCCTCTCCAGCTTTGCTCGCGGTTCATATGTAGCCTTTAGCACTGAGGGATCACGTACATAACATCCGGAAACCGCTCCAGTAATTTCGTCGAGTTTAGCGCGTTAAAACTATTTAATTTTATTATTAGTATGGATATAAAAATAGACATAGACTCTATAAAAGTAGCTGATATGTTAATGGAGACTATTACTATATGATTTATTTAACTGTCAAATTAAAACGGATAAGAATGAAAACATTTACAACTTTTGAAGAATATCGATCAGTGAAACAGGTGTGAGATGCATCTGGCCCTTGCCTCGCTAGAGGCAGAAGCATTTCACTATACGCGATCGCATTTGTGCTAATCCCTGCTAATAATAAAAATGTATGTATCTGTCCGTCTCTTTTTCATGCCCATCCCGCTGAACCGATCATATTGAATTGGTATTCCCGGAAATCCCACGGAACCTCTAACACTCAGTGAAGATGCAGCTTTCTAATGGTGAAGGAATTTTTGAAATAGGTCCAATAGATTTTGTATGAAAACAAATGTTAACTTTTTATAATATTTATCATCATCAGCCGATATATGCTCCCACTGCTGGGACACAGGCCTCCTATGAGGGTTCAGACCATAATCCACCACGCTGGCCAAGTGCGGGTTGGCAGATATATCATGTCTTCTACTTTTTGCTTCTCGGACATGCCGGTTTCCTCACAGTGTTTCCCTTCACCGTTTTGAGCAGTGATGATGTTACACATGTGCAGATAAATTGGAATATTTTGCTGAACGCTCGCCTGTTCTCGAACCCCGACCTGTCGATTTTAAGTTTGAGGTCCTCACCACTGAGCCACCACTGCTTTTATAATATTAGTTTAGATTATATTGAAAAATTCATTATGAACATACTTTTCTCATCGTTGAATTTGAAAGCTCGAATCTCACTCGCACGGAGCCAACAATCCAGCTTGGTCATTAAAATAAATGACAGCCATACGCCGTTCACTCTTTATCGAATCACTGTTATTGTACACAAAATTACAAATGAATGTAAGACCTACACGTCTTATACATATGTGATATTGTATTAATTAATTTGAATCACGACAATGCAATTAGTTGTGTTACTTTCGACGTGTGCCATGCGGCAGGATTAAAAAGGTCAGATTTTGATATACGACCTTTCCATATAATAAAATAATCAAATGCAAATACGTTTTTTTGAATTCTATTACATACTTCCTGAAATCCGTGCGTAAATTAGACATAGCGTTACTTTAAATATTTTTATAATTGTATTAAATTAGTTTTGGTTTTCAGCGACAAGGAATATAAGAAATATTGTTTTAATTAAAACCTCGGTAGCGAGCCATGTGTTTCATGTAGTGGTTTTATAACATGAATTCATTGGCACCTTTTTGCTTTTGCAGTGCGGCAGATGGGGCGGTCAGGTTCAGCCAAACGTATAATGTATCTAATGTGTGTTATAAGCACAGGAATATAGGTTTTTAAGTGATAGACCTTTTGGTCTTTTTTAATTTTTTGAGTGTACAGAATAAAGACAGTTCGTGCTCATTCATTTTAGCATATTATTCCAACAAGTTTAAATAATATACTTAGTCTGGCCATAAATACTGTTACACTTAATTATAAAAAAATATTACATTTGAATTTCGAATC
>NC_052114.1:2918702-2926570 GCF_012273895.1 Zerene cesonia
GTAATAAATGTTATTTGCAGTTAACAATTTTCTTTTTTCTTTATTACAATATTTATGGCAAGACTAGGTATACATAGATTGATTATCAAATCCTAATATATAAGTATAAAAAGCACAACCAGTGGGACAACACTACGTTTCTAATTATGGAAATTAGACATTAAATATAATAAAGAATTTTTAGACAATCTTCTCGACGACAAAGTTCATCTAAATAACTTGTGTCAAGAACATTTAAAACATGTTACAATTGGTACCATACATATTCAAACATAGCTTGGATCACCTCTTTGGTACAGTAATTAACATGTGATTGTAGAATCGAGGGCCCTGGGTTCGTCCCGGTGGGAATACACAAAAAAATGCCCTGGTCTGGCAGGTCACAGAAGTCTGATCATGTTGTCCATAAAGAAAATCGATCAGGCAAGCAGATATATCATCTGCCCCATATCCCATTAGCGGACATGTGATTTCACTTTTTAACACTAGGTATCGCATTCTAGTGCAACATTAGTAGCTTATTAGTTACATTGTAACTTTCCGTAGAAATAATGAATTAAATTATCCGCTAGCACTACTGGCCTACCTACTACGTGTCGGTACCTACATAACTCAAAAGGCACGCATCACGCGTAGGCGGTTTGCGTCGTAGGTCGTGCATATTGTACTATTTATTGAACGTTTATACTAATCCCGTTAGACGGTTTAACTGATAACAATAGAACTGTATGAGTGCTCTCGAAATACCCTTAGCAATAAGTCTACGATGTCCGAACAATATTTAGAAGATAATACATGTGACTTTTTTATATTATTCATCAGATGTAATAATAATGTGTTTTGGGTATCGTTATTCGATATATATCGGGATTATGATTGGATAATCGCTATATTGACGTGACAATATCGTTTCGCAATACAGTATGAATTAACTATTTCTGCTCATCATCATCATCAGCCCATACGTGTTCTCACAGCTGGGACAAAGGCTTCCTATGAGGGTTGCTGTGAAACATCAACTAAAACAACAAAAAAAAAACGCATCGTACGTGAGAGTAAATCCGTTGTAATTTCGACGTAAATTTATTTGAACGTTGATATTAACAATACATCCATTTTGTGCAACGCAAAACACTATCAGAGCGTTCTCCAAGAATGTTATCAAACGGCAAATAGAATGAACGACTAAATACATATTGAAACATTTCTCTGAACAAGTGAACTACACCTGACATTTGTTGATAAGAAATAAAAATACCGCGATGTTCGCCAGCGAGGACATTTCGCGAGATGCAAGTACCTATATCAATGTCAGATAGCAGTCAATGTTACATGCTCTGGAGCGTTGAAATCAGTTTTGTTTATTCAATCAGATTACTTGCATTTCTTTATTAGTATTTACTTGAGGATATAGATAATGCTTTCAGTGCAAAAAACTACTTACCCATTTTCCATATCGTATAATTAATTGTATTTCGTTTATATACCTACACCTGTACTGTAATTCGAAAATTTTGTTTTGTTTCTGCGCAAAATTTTCTTGAAGATACACGAGATTTAGTAAATTTTAAAGCACACATTGAAGTCGAAAAGAAGATATACGACTGACACATTCAATTAAAGGTATAACATATTGGTAGTAAAACTAATTTACACACAATACGTGTAAAAGTGCCGCCAATTTAAAATACATTGAAACTGCTACCACTGAGATTCAATCTAGGTCGAAAGGCATATACAAGATGCCATAAAAGAGCCGCATAAGCCTTCACAAGGTCACCAGACTTAATTAAGGAGCTCGAGTTGTTTCCAGCCTTTAAAACACAACATAATGTTGTGACCCAGTTGGTTTTGTTTTGGTCTATGCTAACGAATACAGATAACATTCTAGATGTTTCCACAGAGCTTCATTTGTTCAGCATTCCTGAAAGTGTCAACAATTTTCAATGTAGGTCGTTCTATTTGTTGTTATAAACACATTTAATTTAGTAATTAAAAAGTGTTGTGCAAATATATGGATAATTAGTTCGATCACTGAAAGCAGCGTGTTAATAACGCGGAACTAAAAATCCTTTTGAAATAATGCCTTTCAAATGATAAACGATATTAATTAATTATAAAGTTGGCGCAGTTTCCGTGTTATAGTTTATCTAATGGCTTATATTTTCTTACGGCACATTTGAAGGAGAAAATGATAAATGCAATCTTCAAAACATGCTAAATGACATTGAGATAAGACGTATTAAGGTAAAGATTTGTTTACATGTAAAGTAATGTAAATTATAATAAACTATCTATGATATTGCAGCAAACGTAAACGTTACAAATGAAGAAGTATTCACTTTAAACAGAATCACAGGTATATGTGTTTAACAAACAGTTAAGCTCATATTTGCTGTCGGACATATAATTAGTGCCTTCGTTACTATGCCCCGAGGGAATGTCCAACTTGCAGAGCGTACATGGCACTTAGCGACGCGAGTGCATGTAAATATTCCGCCCATAATCGTGATTTGCATACCGAAGTATAAATACCTGGACGTACCTGAAAATAACAAAAAATATACGTTAATAAAAATTTACATTTCGGCACTAAAAGGAATACCTAAATAAGCATATGTATTAAGATAGAAGTACATATAACATAGCTAAAAGAAATGATACCTTTTAACGAAATGAATTGCAAATAGATGTTATGATTATAGACATAACCCTCTTAAGAGGGTTGAAATCCTGAATGGAAATATCAAAACCATTCACGACAATTTAAAGTAGCTTCTCGAATAGTCCTCGTCGCTATACCTAAACCAGTGGGATTTGTGTAATATAGCCGAATTAAACAAATAACACGACTAGCTATTAAAGGTTGCGTAAGCGCTACACATGCGAGCCGTTTAATAAGGTTTCGATATATTAAACCGATTAACTAGGACCACAAATTGAAGTTAAGTCGAGCGGATTAATGGCCTCAGCCGTGTATTCATTAGAGTCAACAGACGGACTCAAACACCTGCCGCATATAAGGTCACGGCTCGTTGCAAGGGGTTCGGACAAGTAGGCGGCCCATATACCTTTCAGTCTTATGTGCAGGACCCTTCTTTTAATGCACCCACAGGCCGGAGGTCATGGTTGAAATTCGTCTAGCGTTAATAAATGCACAGCAATATAAAAAAGAAAGATAATAAGACAAGCATAATATGTATTTTTTAACCTTTTTGTAGTTCCTTTATGACGTGCTAAATGAAGTTGTGAATATTTTACTGAAATTTATTATTTAGTATACACTAAATCAGACTACAGAACGTCAATCGGTGGAGCAGTTTTGTCTCTCTAGACAAAATATTACATACATTTTTACTATGCCTAAACTGTTTCATCAATAAATACACGAGCAAGATTTTAATATAGAACTTTCTGATGGAAGATAAAGAATAAACAGATTATATTAGGTAACCAGAGCAATAAGCGTTTACGAAAACAAACAAACTTACTCAACAGAAGCAACAACTCTAATTCGATGTTCCCTATCTACATAAATGTATGCACGATTACAAAATAATTACGCGGTGTACGGCCAATGAATATAGCTTGATGCACATTGTTGTCGAAACAGATTAGGAAAAAGTATTTCTATTGTAATTTTTTTAAATTCTAACGACGATGCGGTTTCGTTGGCTCTCTGTGTCGAAAGAAAATTTAAAAATTCATCGTCGATTCTGAGAGCGAAGAAGATTATTGCGAAACAACTGACAAAGCTGAGCAAGAATTATAATGTGAAGATATAATTTCTCGTTTATAATAGAAAATAGCATACAACATAGATACATTCACTTTTAATACAATAATTTCTGTTATTTTGAAAATGTTTACGCAACGTTGTATGTAGATACAATGCTAAAATACTAGCTTTAATAAGATAATACAATATTAAGTAACTACAGTAAGAGACTTATCATAGGAAAATAATTTATTTTACAAAGATTGTGTACAAGTAATGTTTTACAATTTATTTTAGATTTTGTAGAATATATATGTAATTACATTGAAACAATTTTAACTCTCAAGTTGTGTTACATGAGTGACGGGCCATTTGTCCTCGCGAATAAATCTCAACTTATTAAAAAGCTCTAGCGTTCATTAATTTCAAATTTCGAACACATCACGAGATAGATCGTCATTAGCAAATGTATATATCATTGTAAAACAAGCCACAAAAACGAGTGCAACAGTGCAATTAACGATCGAGTTGGATAATTCACGATGTGGGGAAGTGGGTCGTTTAACGAGCAAACATATTTAATGATATAATGCAAATACGTACATTTCGATGTAACTGTTTCACTTAAATTCATGTTAGAAGAATAACAACTTTTTAAGCGAAGATGCATGAAGTGATTATAGTTTAAACGTTATCTTTCGAGAAATGTGCTATAGGTATTTGACATTTCTTTGCCGTGTGTGACCTGGATTATAGATATGTTTCTATACTACGTAGATCTTAAATAAAAAGGCAAGTTACAAAAACGGTGTAAAGGGAAGATTATAGAATGAATTCGCGGTGCGTTACACTTAACAGGGTCTTAATTTATAAATTTATTATTATTTAAGCTGTTTGTGAACTCGTGTATTAAATCAAGACAATATGTGGTCCTGTTTATGTTGATGATTGATGTGAATGCAACTCTTTAACAAAAATTTAATAACATGGAATAAGTCACAACTTACGAATCAAGTATTAACACTAACTATCAAAAGAGGACTATAAAAAAAAAAAATTAACTATAATACTAATACTCATAAATGATTACAATATTGCGTGTGTCACAATAATTTCTTGCGCCCACGCGGTAATTACACGAGTTCCGCATTAGATTACCAAAAAAAAAAAATAATAATTACGACCACATTTGCATTATGCAAATGATGGACGTAAAAGGAGCACCCATCTTTTATCTTTATGTTGCTTTCCAAGGAAACATCAAAGCAAATTGAATATTTTTGTTTTCATATACCTATGAGGGACACAGTTTAGGGGCTGGTAAGCGAACCACTCCGCATCGATAATACGTCGAAGCACTGGATAAATAGCTGTGGGCAATAGCAATATTGTTTTCAAGTGTAAAGGTATATGGTAATCAGCTGTCTAGACCCTGAGACTACATTAGTAGTCCAAAGTACAAGTTTTGTTCGGTTCGTATATGATCAGTTTAACAGTGTGAGAATTCCCGGGAATATTTTGTATGTGTATATATATAAATGATATTAGTGCCCTATAGTCCGCGATAATTATGTTGTTTATATAACCTGGAAATACCTATACCGATAGTGAAGAGTTTTATGAGAGGTAGTACGAAATAATTGTTGTTATTATCCAAACAATGGAGGTACAATTTTAATGATAAAGTTACATAGTTGTTTTTAATGGGGAGTAATTAACACAGCGAAAACGGCGAAAAAGTTATAAGACTCAATAGTATCATAATAATAATATAAAAGTTTTTAAGATTGCAATAAAATCTTATTGCGTAACAGCTTCATTAAATTAATAAAAATTTTCGAAACACATCTCAATTGCGAAACTTATTTACTGCACTCATATACAGAAGTAAATTAAGTTATTATTTCATAAGGCATTTCTACAATATAACGGATCTGTTCAAGTTAAAACTTACAACCAATATGTATTAACCCATTCTGTATCCCAAAACTCAATAAGCATCTTTTAAACATGGAACCCCCGACTTGACGGACCCATTACGGCCATTCAACGTCGGATACTACGCTACGGCACATAATGCTCCCATTCACGGCACGATATCAAAGTAGGCGGAAGTCGCAATGCCGCGGCCGGACGACCGGCGACAATCTAATTTGGGATAATGCTAACCCAAATCAAACAATCAATATCAATTTACCACTAGCGGTTGTACGTTACGTCAATATTGCTTCGCGACATTGTGAATGAAATGGATAAGGGGATTGTGTTCTGTTTATTTATACCTACTTAACGAGACTGTAATAAATATATATTTGCATTGAGAATTTTTTTTTGACAGGACACTGACAAAATTTGTCTACACGAAAAGATATACTGTCAGACTAGCTGCACCCGGCAAACGCTGTTCTGCCTTACTCTTATCGTTTAGTGGTATGAAAAATAGATGTTAGCCGATTCTCAGACCTACCCAATATGCTTACCAAATTTCAGAGGAATCGGTCAAGCCGTTTCGGAGGAGTATAGAGACTAACATTGTGACACGAGAATTTTATATATAAGATTAAGCGATTTTTTTTGTACCTACTTATCTTTTACGCAGTAGCTGAGGGTACAGGAAAACTGATGTCAAGAATGTGATACATTTAACATTTATTTAATAAATCTCTGTAACAAGAGAAACGAGGTCGTAGTTTTCATCAAAGTCGGAAGAGATCAAAGAGAATATGCAAATCGAATAACCAGAATTTCGCTAGCCAAGAACTACATTAAAGTATTTAAATAAATTTAATAATACTAATGTTCATTCAATTCGATTATCACAACTTATTTTAAAATATGAGGAGCTGTAAAATTATAAGCTTTATTGCAAGGACGTGACATCTTGTGACAAAAAATACATAAAAATATTGACGAAGATGACCTTAAGGTCGAAGATTAAAGTCGAAGTCAAGTTATATTATTTCTTACAATTTAACGACCTGGTTTTAGTGTTATTATTATATCACGGGGACACATTATATTTAAGATCGCGATCCCAACCTACCCACACAAAAGTACATTTTTAAAGTAAGAATGTTTCTATATAAATTGCCAACATTGTCAAGTATTCAGGTTTTCTATGTTTTACAACAAATTAGCGAAAAGGCCGGCATCGAGCCAACGGTTTTGCGTAAACAAACTATTTGCGGTTCTACTCTTACGGTTCAAATGTTCAATTTGACCTACTGGAAACTCACTATTTATACTACCAGTATTTCTAGCGCTTGCATAGCTTCAAATTAAAAAATAAATTAATAAAATTTTCCCAAAAAAAAATGATGAAAATCCTAATAATTAGGTGTTTTACACGGCTTAATTAATTCATAATACATTACGAACGTTTAATACAAATACAACTTATACAAAGATTGTGACTGACGACTCACTTTTCTATTCTTTATCATTTCTGTGTAAATGTTTATAAGGGAAGCATAAACCAGTAAGATTCGTATATATAAAGCAGTGTTTTAGTATTCATAAAGGACTTCTCGTCGTGCAGTTGTTAACTCACGAGCACTTAACTCTGTGAGGTGTACAAAACGTCGCGGTCCGGTTTTAATTCATATAATGAAACAAATATATAAATTTTACGTATATAAGGCGATAAGACTGAATAGATTTTTTTTTTAATGATAACTTGACCGGCAGTTAACTAAACTTCTGTGATAGTAATTCTTTAAAATATGCACTACATAAAATACCTAATCTGGCACGTAATGAGTAACTCTTTTTCCTCATCAAAAATACCAAAACTATACTGAAAGATAAACAATAAAGTCAGACATAAAAGATGAAAGACTGTTTATTCTATAATACTTTAAAGTACTTAATCCAAGTGAACAAGAGCGCATTCTTGCACGACACTTTACCCACCGGGTGACCCGCATACCTACTTGTTATCGTAAAATGCAACCGAAAAGCCTAATTGCCGATTTATATAATAAAGGAAGGAACATGTTACCAAATGAAGCTCGTTTCATAACAAATTACATAAATTGTAGAAACTTAACAGTCGCGGACATCGACTGGATTTTCAAGTGTGAACATTTTAAATGAAAGGCAAGAAACAAAATGAATAGAATTACTTAATATCACATGCTTACAAATGTGT
>NC_052114.1:2927570-2938462 GCF_012273895.1 Zerene cesonia
TATATACGTAAAACTAAACTCTACAAGCGATCTCAATCGACTAACGCTAATTAACTTAAAATCACATACTAACTTGGATTAAATATACCATATTATTCATATATGCAAATCAGAATAATAATATTCAATCATCAAAGTTAAATGTAATATTATCGATACAAAACTACTAAGCTACAAGAAAATTAACACGTTCCTACGCGATTTACAAAAATACTTAGTAAGTATATAACCGTATTCAACCTTTTTAATGGTTATTTCATTCACTAATTTACATATTTCAAACTATAGGTATGCGCAATAATTAAACGGATGACCGGTTAAAATTACAAGTCGACTATCACTTCCCCGCTACATTTAAACTTTACATATACAGTACACTCTATATTTGTGTGAACGCCGCCTTATTTCCCGTCAATCTCCGTTTCCTACTATTACACAATCCCAACTACGAAGAGCAAGAAGTATTTACGTATACTATAATACAGTATAGCTATAATGTTATGTCGAACCGTCTAGAATGTTCTCCGTGGTAATTTATTTATGCGGGCGTCAATTGTTTTGGATTCGGATTTGCTTCCCGTTTGGATTTCGTCCGTGATCCATTTTCGTCCCTTTTCAATTCGAGTTTACTTGAAAAAGGAGTAGTATTGGCGGGCGTTAAAGACTCAGTTTGCAATACCCACCGACTGATATAATTAATTTCTAAACGCTGTTTGTGCCTAACCTTATTTATTTCAAAGTGAGGCGAGGGTGATATTGATGTTTTCTTTTAAAACAGCGTAGGTGTTGAAGCTAATCCCTAAAGCCAGTAAGCGTAGGCCTTTGAAAAGCAAAGGGGTTGAAAGCTGTAACAACTATACAACATGTTGAAACGTTTTACGAAGGTACCTACTGCGAAAGGGGATTGCACCGAACATTGCTACGAACCTATTGTAGGTAAAAGCTGTTTCAACTGAAGGACCGGGGATTGCTCAAATAGCTTGAACAGATTTTTCATTTATTTATAATGTTATCTAATTCTCGAACGCCTATAACAGACAATATTTCTTACATTAATCACACTCACCACACTTAATTAGAAGAGACTATCTGCTCCCCATGGTTTCACCCGCGTAAGTCCGTATCCTGTTGGAATATCGGGATAAAAAGATACTTATATGTCATTCCAGTTGTCCAGCTCTCTACGTACCAAATTTTATTGCAATCGGTTCAGTAGTTTTTGCGTGAAAGAGCAACAAACACACACACACACACAAATCCTTACAAACTTTTGCATTTATAATATTACTAGCTGCGCCCCGCGGTTTCACCCGCGTAAGTCCGTATCCCGTAGGAATATCGGGATAAAAAATAGATGTTGGCCGATTCTCAGACCTACCCAATATGCTTACCAAATTTCAGAGGAATCGGTCAAGCCGTTTCGGAGGAGTATAGCAACGAAAACTTTACGAATTTTATATATATAGATTAGGATTTCTAAAATGCCAGCGGCGTAGGGAGAACTGCGATTAGGCGACCCCCAATGGGATTAGCAATGCCAAAATCGAGACTGCCATCCTTATATTATGTATATATCCTTATATCATCACTTTAATTTCAACATTTCATATACCGTTTTGGCGAACTCTATAAAACCACGTTAATTACTAAATCAAATCTGAATCATCATTAAGTCAATCTACAATCGGACTCACCAGATCAACACATTCAAGTGGTTTTGTAGTACAAAATAATACAACTACATACAAAGAAAAATTACGTAAAAAAACAACACAGCAATTCGAGCAAGTGGGTGGGTACCTATTAGATAATGGATTTAAGAAATTGCACCGGCCGGGCCGAGTCCTTTGAGGGAAACTAGTGCGATGCACGCAGCCGAGCGAAACGTTACGTTTTTACATCTGAGCTTGCGACACGCACACACTGCACAATATTCTCTGTACATCGGCCCCTGTTAAATATCGCAATTCGCATCCTTCGATATGCATCTTTGCTTTACGTAAATTTCACGTGAACAGTTTTACATTATCGTGTCGTCGCGATACGAATCTAAAAACGTCGGCGTCTGCAATTAACGTGAAAAGTGAAAATGATATTATAAATACATAAACCCGACTCGTAAATTTGCAAACGGTAGTAAAATTCACAAACTGACATTTGGTGCACTCAATTTTTATATGGCTTTTATTTATTTTTTATTTTTATTGCTTTCGAGTGGCATTTGAAGGCGTTGCGCTTTCGTAAACTTCGCACGTGTCTATAAAGCGTTAAATTTATTTTTTATTCATACACATTTCGAAATAGTGGAGATTGGCACCTTGTTGCAAATGCTATTACTTCAAGGTGACAACGGGCCCCCTTACGCTTGCTTGGAAGTACTTTTCTTTATGATTATTAAAACCTTTTATTATCATTCATATATACATGTATCAGAATTAGCAAGTTTAATTACGTTGGTATTTGGATATAAAAATAATAATTTTTCTCGTAAAAGTAGATGTACATATATTCAAACCATATAAAAAACACTTCACAATTATGTACAAATTTTTGTATGGTGTAAATGCTATATAAAATTAATATTATGATGTACGTGCAAGTAGTACCTACTTAATTTCAAATTCCACGTATGCGGTGTCTTTACTATGAGTTGACTTATGGGAGGTCGTTGTTGTCTGTACCTAGCAACAATAACCTCCCCAACATCATCCTGCAACGGACATTCAACAAAGTCCTAACTCCATACCAATTTCATTAAACCAAACGAGCAATTTAAATGAAAAACCAGCAAATCGAAAGGCCCATTCAATACGGCACAATCTCGTTCCACACCGCTTACACTTTCTACAGCCATCTCCATACTTTCAACCATAATTTAAAATTCATATGAGATTTTATGCGACCTTGTATTGAGTAATTCGGCGATCCGTGCACCGCATCGTAACATAATGATTCACATCATTGATAGCCATTGATATGCGCTGTGACTCATACAAATAATTAAAGACTCGCGTGCAATGACGCCACACTTTCGTGTCCTAACAATTAATAGCGTTTAGTAACTGCGTTGTGTACGAATACCAGCACAAGGCGGTATCGCAAAGCGCAACGTAGGTAACTTCTCTGTTTTTGTCGAATACCTATTACATAGTCACTCAATAAATATTCCCTGTACAGATTAATTTGGTGTACAAGTGCTGCTTGTTATAGAAATGGTTAACATCGGAGATGAAAATTGTATAGGTACATATATAGATTATTACAAAAACTTATTACGAAAATAGTGTGGACGGAAGCGTATCAAGTTTGATACACTTAAAGTTTATAGAGTATAGTATTTATAGTTTTTTATCAATCGTAATACCAAAAATTAAATGGAAAAAAAAATATATACACACTACCACACAAAAAAATATACACTATATTCACAATAATTCACATAACTCGACCATAACCATTAATGTATTTACTTAATTTATATTCAACAACTCTATAAAACTTATAGAAGATTGTAGATAGCCAAAAGATATTCCATCTAAATAACAAATACGTATTATTGTTATAACAAATACAATTATTCACGACCACGTACATAAACAGATTACCTCTAAAACCGACAAATTAAGTTACGTGCCTGCGGCCATCGATGCTTACTGTTAACTTTCAAATTTCGCTTAATGTTATAACCCCTTTTACTTAAAGTCTATTGAAAAGTTACATGGAGGGTTGCGTTTCTCCAACTACGCAATTTGTTTTTATTTTTATGTGAAGGCTAGCAGAAGCTTAACTCGTAAGTTTCTGGAGTGCCTCCTTGAAAAATAAGTTCATATTAAATGCTAAAACATACATAGATTATAGGTACTTATTAGTTTTTTATATTATTTTTGTAACATTTATTTAAATTTGAGTATTCATAAAAAAATATTTCGATTTGAACAACAATTTCTCCAAATACTATGAATGAATAAAAATTAGGCTTTTTTAATAATTAATAATTTTTTTTAATAATTAGTCTTTAGAATTAGAATTTCTCCAAATAACATCCATTAATCCGTCAACAATCGTCATCATTTTAGTAATCAGCTTTATAAACAACCAGTTTTTCACCAGCAGGTTCGCGCTGTAGTCATGAGATACTCCTATTGGAATCAGATATAAAAATTCGCGGTAATAAGTATCGTATGCTACTGAGGACGACTAACGATCTCCAGACACAATCAACTTATCAAAATAGTGGTGCAGTCGCGACGTTTAAGAAAGACATATAAACACTTTTTCGCATTTATAATATAAGTAAGGTTGTAAGGATGCAACCACTTCGTATCGCTCCCAAAAGTACCATCTAAAAAACCACAAATAATTATTTAGAGATAATTTAACACTTACGTCATATAAACATCACACTACTGGTATAGCCCATAATACTATCTCGTATAATTACGATGATCCATCTAAGAGCATTTATTGCCCTAACAAACAGACAACCGGAACTGCCGTGTCACTAACGAAAGTTAAACTCACTGCGCAACTCTAGTTATGGCGGATAACTGTGAAATATGAATTTATTATACATATTAATGATTTACACAGTATGCTCTGCTTTATTAGCATAAGGTATGTCAATAGTGGAGAAACTTTTTTTGGTAGTTTGTATCAATAAAAGCTCCAAAACTACAAACTAAATAAAACAGAAAATTTAAATGGAATTAGACAGGACGTATCATGGAAACAGTGATAAATGGGCAAAATACGTTGTAGAATAGTATCCAAATAACGAAAATGAAGGGGATGATGATGTAGCTAAACTAGCGTGGGGATGTAGAAGACTCGCTCGCGACACGGAAACTAAGAAGGAACTAAAGGAGGCTTATGACGAAGGACAGCCTGACAAGTAAACTCGTGGTTATTAGAATAGAATAGCCAAATAGGACGAACTAGAACTGATTTGGTGCTTAATTGTTGAATTTGTAATATTTTTATAAGGGTTCTATTTTAATAAAGTTTAATTTAATTTAATATTTCATAGCTATAGTAACTAAAATAATTTAATTAGTGAATTAAATCGAAATAAATAATAAAACTAAATTATAAATCACGTAAGCTCCGAAACTACTAAGGAAGGAGACGCAATGAACTGGTGCGGTAGAAAGCACAACAACACCTCGCTATTTTAATATTCAATCTGAACATCACACCATAGAATTGCAGTTTTTTTTACAATTTAGTTAGTCATTCAATTTATATGTATTGGGTTAACATGAAAATACTTCAATAAGAAAATAATGTTAGACCGATTTGAACTTAAAAAGAGCACTTCATTTTCCCCACCTTCTCCAAACCTTCACTAAAGTAATTTTGGCCGAAGCAGTGAAAAAAGAGTTATACGTAATAAAAGCTTACCTACAATTGAAGCCTACATTACGCATCTGAACATACCGTCCAATCTTCCCTTGAGTTACCATTTCTTATAATGATTAAGTACATACGGATGCGGTTGAGGATATAGATTCAGGTTATCCATATTTGTTCAGTGAGAAACACCTGTCGATTGCGGAGCATTACATAATTCGGTGCACTTTCGTACGCGACTACAGGTTTATGTGTATTCGTTACTTTTATTGCATGCTTAATGCAATTTATTAACGTCGTGTATTTTTAATTTGCGAGCTAAGAATATGAGGGTGTAACTGATGAAAAGATAAATTGGACAACAAAATTTAATGTTTCGGCGACCTGATCCGGTTGATGACTGGACGGATTTGTATAATTTTGTATGCTTTTCTTAGGACTACCAGACCATGTTTTTTTTTTGATAATTTTCTATGCTTTATTGTCAATATTGATTAAATACAACATTGACGTAATATATAAAATGCAGACGTGGTAATTAGATTGTTTTAGTCTTTGGGAACGTAAGCCTAAGAAAAACATCACGTGATCAATAATGCGTGTGGTACCTAAATACCTAATTTTGTCTAATGTATAAAGATTGTCGGATATGAAAATCCCGCATCCATATCAACACAATAATTGCTACAGCAATTGTATCCTTTTCCTTAACTCCTTTAAAGGATAGTATACTCTCCCACTAGGATCCGATTTCACCAACTTAATAGTAGATGATTGGTTTATAAAAAACATATTTTTAAATGTTCTGTAATGCCAATAATATCAGCATTGAGCAGTGTGAAGAATTATCATCATCAAACTCAATATAAAGTAAATATGAAATTTATCGATAAAACTCAAATAAATCATTCGAACTAGACTACTATAAATTAATGTCCACAATAAAAGATCCATTGCGTGAGACTCGAAGGAGAAAGATGACATAATAACCATGGCTACAAAAAGAATAAATTTATATTGAATTAATTAAAACCAACGATGACAAACACAATGGTATAATAAAAAATACGTCTAACAGGCGATCCGTCGCTCGCAATGATGTTATGTGAAGATATATGTCTACATCATATGTCTACTGTTATGTGAAGATTCGCAAATAACTCTATTCATATCAATTACACTTACATTACGTGATACGTGAAAATACAAAAACTCACAGAAAGTTGTCGGGTCGCGTGTGAAATGTTAAGTCGAGCCGCATTCTGGTGTTGTGACTTCCGAAATTAAACACACCATTCAGAGCGCATTGCATACCTTTACGTAAGCGATATTCAGATTAAGTCCATTGTAATAATTGGCCGCTGGTTAAATTGTATTATGTAAGCACGCGTACAACGTACCAATGTTTACGTGAACACATTCATATATAACATTACTCACGTTGGTTTTTTTTTTCAACACTTTTTTTACGTTACTTGTTTTATCTGCAGCTATATATACTGCTATAACAACTTTCTTCGTTAAGTGTAATTATGAGTCTGTGTGTGTGTAGATGAGGAATTAGATTTACGGCGTCCCTCTCACATTTACGCCATCTTTGAAGGGAGGCTTAAATCGATTTCTGGAGAATGTCAAGTACGAAATAAAAATGATTTGAGTTGTGCTCCTGGATTCGTCAGGACTTTACTATCTCAAACCTTGTGTGTAATTAAAAAAAATTGTGTTTAAGAGTTAGGACGCGGATCAGACTGATGCTATTTAGTAATGTGGGTTGATGACCACGATTGACCATGTTATTTTATGGTGCTATAGATTTCATTTAATGCAGGCCTCATAAAAACTGGAGGAATACTTATTAGATTACGAACACTATTCGATTAGGTACAATACAATCTCTTAATAATAAATAAGCATTTCATACATATTTTTGTATAATACAATTTTCAATTACATATGTTTGCACATCTCTTGGATTGCATCGCTTGATACTTCCTTTGCACGACCACGTACGTAACAAAGCATTTTAGTAAGGAAGTTATTACTTCGGTCCATCTGTTTGAATCTTAAAAGTCACGATTTGTATATGTTATGTTGAGTTGTGTGTAAGACGCATTATGTAGGGTTGCTACTTTCCAGTATTGCAATTTTAATATATGCTGTAGGTAGGTATGTACTTGTTTACAACAGATTTAACAGCTTATATGTATTTTCCTATATCATGACTAGTAATGTTTCTATCTAAAAGACTTTTGTTACAGTTAAACGATCCATCACACTTCATTACTTTAACTCATAGAACAGTCAACTCGGACATGTGTTACAAGCTAAGCATGCAAGCCAAAGGAAGTGTGCATTATTAGGTCCGTACACGAGACCCGCTTTCAATAAAGCTCGCAACGTTCGCGTGCCAGCCCTAGCTCACTCTCACTATCGCACAACACTGACCTGGCCAAACTGTAACACTTTATGCAATCGGCCTGACGTATGCATCCACGATTAGAATGAGCTTTTACACGAATGAACGTGGGACTAAAATAGAATTGCACTACACGGAAATTTCTAGAATTTGCGTCTGTGCGCGTTACGAACTTGCACGGTGATAAACATCGCCTATATTAAACTACAATTAAACCTTCCGACGAACAATATTCTAGAACAAAGGCTACATAGGAATGATATTAGTGTTTATCTATATAAACCTCAAATATTTAACGTGTTAAAGTAAAAGGGATTGAGCTAAACTAAGTTTAGGTATATGATAACAGGGTAAACATTTTATCTTAACAATGTTATAGGTTTACATAATATGTACAGGCTACTAGCTTTCCGCCCACGGCTTTGCCCGTGTATTTAAAGATAATAGCCAAAAGGGTGAGATGTTTCAACGCGGGAAAATTAGCCTATGTCACTCTCTCACCACCTAGCTCCAAACACAAATCGTATAATAAAGTAGCTCAAGAGAAATCTGAAAGAAACGCAATCAAACAAACAAATACACTTTCACATTTATTTTATTAGTAAGGATTAAATAAAATAACCAGCCGTTTTATATACTAAAAATGTGTAAAATTCCATTAAGCGGTGTTTTGAACACGATTCATTTTCGAAATGGCATCATTAATGTTATTATTAATTAATATAAAAGAAATCTTAATCTATATCACATTGATATTTTGGAATAATTTTAAATAAACGTTGACGCGATAAAATATCTGAATATCAGCTATTAATAAATTATGATAGAAAATTATCATGAATAATACTTAATTATAAATAGATACTATTTCAAAATAATTTCATTCTCGAATAGGTAAGATTCTCCTATACGTAAGAATCACCTATAGAAAGTAGGTATACATAAGCATCTGAATTTGAGCTTCGCAAACAAAAGTGTCATCCTAATTGGAGATTTTGGAGGCAAATAATTTCAAAGCTTACACTTATTTCAATTGTGGCAGAATTTAAATTAAAGGGCATAATCAGCGTTTCAAGCAGATCCTTTCTTTTGTATGGAAATGTGCAAACTGAACAAATGTATCATTGTTATATTATTTATATATTATTTTCGTATAAATTTAATATATTATATTACCTCAAAGATATTTTAAAAGGTTTCTTTAAAGATCTTTTAGTTTCACCAAAAGAGAGTTAAATTCGATTTCGATTCGATTTTCGAGCATATCGCAAATTAAATATTACCTACACTAAAAAAAAACACATATATTTGTGTGTAATCTGCGCTCACATAACAACTTATATGTCTACTACGACGAAACGTCAAAAGCTATGGGCATCTATGATTCACCGTGTGCCGACTAATCCGCTCGCTCGCCCAACACTCCCTATAGCCTATAGCACTTGACATTGACTCCAATACACATCTTAACACTCTTAAACACAATATTGTTTCACAATTATAGAAATACGTGTTACCTACTACGAACTACCAGCTCTTATATATATATACATATTTTTTATCATTTTTATATCTTTCACGTCGTGACTTATATAAGGACCTATGGCAAAATTATTTTTATTTAACCTCAAGACGCCTGAATATCTCAGACGTTTGTTTGTTAACATTTAAGATTTAGTAGTGATAAAAATAGGCATTGAAAGTTGTTTGTAGGTCTAGACGAAATACAATTCTGAATTTAACTCGGATACCAAGATAGCTTTCAGCTTTCAGGTATGATGTTTCAAATAGATGAGATAATTGATTTCGGGAAAGTGACTTGGAAATTTTCTTTTGTTAATTGAAATATTATAATGCAGTCAATTGATCAATTCGCTTTATCGTAGGTATTTGATCAGATTTACAAATAAATTTACCATCGCGTTTATAATATTATTATAAACGCGATGGTAAATTGGAAATATTATGAAAAAGTACTTCATAAAGAAGCTATTTAAACTGAACAGTGAATATAGCACTGCATTACAAAGACCTTGATATCAAACAATGTAGAACGATATTATAGTAATACTATTGTCTTTAGCTCATATAAGTTAATTGCCGTTTGCGTCTTAAACTCTTTTACGGTCATTGTATGTATGTAATTGATTGCACTGAATCCAGACACATATTAATATTTCTGTTATTACTGATATATCTTTCAAATACACATGATTCCGGTAACTATAATGATGGTATTATTTTATATCCTACAAATTAAATCTCAAACGATCTAAATCAAACAAACATTTAAATGCGAGAAACAACATTTAATAAGCGTCGGCAATGTAAGGGCAATTAATTTAAATTTAGACCTTTGTACCCTTAAAAGTTAATTTAAATATTATAGTCTATTTTAAATAGTCATTTAATTGTAAATAAAAAAATTATAATTACAAAAATAATAAAGTTTGATAAAATAATTCGTTTGTTAGTACAAGACACGTCAGTATAACAATGAGGTGAAATGTATAAGTAAGATGGAATATAATTTATGAAGAGCATTCTATAAGATAATCTGTATTGGAGATAAGACTAAGTGCAATTATCGCAATAATAACGAAAGGCGATAATTAGCGCCAGCTTCATAGCTCACTAAATATTGTAAAAACGTGTTATAGTTTTAAAATCGTAATTATCTCGACGGTTCGTGTTCAGTTGCCAAGTATAAATGTATAATTAAATGTAAATATAGTCCAGTACTAGCTCCGCCCCGCGTTTTCACCCGCGTAAGTCCATATCCCGTAGGAATAGCGGGATAAAAAGGTGCCTATATGTTATTCCAATTGTCCAGCTGTTTTTGCGTGACAGAACACACGCATCCTTACAAACTTTCACATTTATAATATTAAGTAGGAAGTAAGAGTAGGATAGGATTAGTAGGATAGGAAGTAGGAAGTAGGATAGCATACACGTTACCAGGTGGTCACTTGGCAGCGAAGTGAAGTAGCGTGTCCCCTTGTGGAGTATGTGTCCCAACAATTCAGCACTAATCTCCACAGCAAGAAGCTGACATCCTACCCAACACCACATCACCTATAACGTCATCGAACATCCGTCGTCACGCATCGAAATAATACTTTTACTA
>NC_052114.1:2938472-2941766 GCF_012273895.1 Zerene cesonia
AGCAGCGTGAAAGAACAGCGTAACATTGAATCAGATGTCATGCACCAGTGTGAGTATTGTATATCATTATTGTGTTAGGTACTCAGTTGACACTAATGGTAGATTTACTACATACGTCAACCGGATATAATAAATAACATGTCGTTGTAATGGCTTGTTGATATGGTTTTTTGTGGGTATTTTTTTTTTTGTATTTTAACATACATTTACATATTAAAATGTCGCGTTAACATTCGCGTGCGTATTTGAATTTTTAATCAGATAGGCTTTTATCGTCTCGATAATTATGATAGTAAAAGGTCGAATTTAATCAGATACTAAAATTAATGGATCGAGTAATACTTTTTGTATTACCATTTCGTGTTTATACGAATTCACGTATGACTGAAGAATGTAATATAAATAATACGAATACATTATAAGGCTGGAATATTCGTATATGGTTTTTATGATATTACGAAACATAAAAATGTACCTTATAAATATATAAATGTACCTTAATTTGAAATTCATCTTAACTGGATTAAATAAAATAAAAAAATAAAAAAAAAATTCTTAAAAGTTTCATTTATCATATGAATAATGTTTAACACATACCTACATTTATAAAAAATGTTGTTGTAACATACAACTATAACAACAATCAAAAGAGGCGCATAAACTTATTTTTCATATAGACATTACGAAGTCGGAATCCATAGTTAGACTAATGCACATTTTAACCGCGTGTTATAGATAAAGAGTTCATATCATAGACCACAGATTCCACTAGATAAAGCTAAAGTACGGTAAGGACTGTCACATCTCGTGTCCAGATTAGGTGCAAAGTACCATATTTCATTTCGGCCAACATACGTGTAACAGAATAATAAGTTATCCGATACTAATATCTGACATTTTAATAAAAACGTTCGACTATATTCAAAATATAATTTTGACTTTGAAATAATTATTCAGACTGCCACAAATATCGGACAATAAATTCACGTATTTCATACAAAATTAATGAAGATTTTCGTAAATGATAGATGACAACAGGGTCTCGCGATTAGCGACATCGCACGGACAAACGGCACGCTCGTTCTTAGCACAAATGTCCCAGCACCGTCTAGTATACATGCGTTCTGTGGTAAATATTGTTCAAAATAGACTCTTACAAAACCCGCTCACACTACACACGATATAGAATACCTAATAAGCGGATCGGTTTAAGAAATCTCGTGCCTTAACCCGCGCGCGGTCACCGACCCGCCGGCTGAGCGGCCCAGCAAGCCTCATTGTTGTCCATAGAACTGTAGTAACAACTCGCTTCACCATTTTGTATACGGCCTTTTTTTTAAATGGGCTTATTATTCTGAAATAGTGCAAATATATGTATTGTTTAATATGTTCACTGATAGTAATTAATACCTTAAAGTTAAAATTCGCTAATGAAAAAGAAGCCATGTTAATCAGTTGGAAAATATTGTGTACAGCGTTTTTAAGCAATTATGTACATAATATATTTATAATAAATAGGTATAAAATTGAGAAATATTGAAATAGATGCAAAGTGCGTATTTAGTTAATGAATGTCATGAAACATTAAATACATTATGCAAGGAAAGAACTGGTTAATTAGGCAAATCGATAAGACATTAATACCTATTGCACTAATTATTATCGTCAGATTAACACATTGGTATTAATTAATTAACAAATGTTGAGTAATATCGGAAACTAGCTCTGCCTCGCGGTTTCATCGATAACAAATGGACTTTTCAACACAAAAACAATTCAATCCGAACGAGTAATTCACGAGATTAGCGCGTTTCAAACATACAAACTCTTCAGCTTCATATTATTAAGTAGTTTAAAAAGAAAAAAGTTTGAATGATACCTCATATTTGAGTTGTACTATGAATAAATATTATAAATCAATTCAAAAACAAATAAAATATTGCAATAGCTATCCCTTCCTTCACAATAAAAGCAATGTTTACAAAACAACATCTTAGACTATCACAATACTTGAATTATTTATGTGTACACAGAGAAAATAACTTTAATTCCGGCCCATTTAATTTTATTGCATTATAAAAGTGTAATGTTTGATTTGATATGGACAATTCTACATTCGACATGCCGATGTAGTCACGTATGTTATTTATACGCACAATTAATATTTGAAATCAGTGCTTATTACTATCCCTACTAACCAATATTATAAATGCGAAAGTAACTCGGTCTATCTCTTTTTCACGCCTAAACCGCTGAACCGATTGGGATGATATTTGGTACAGCGAAAGTTTGTGACTCGTGAAAGCCAATGGATAGTTTTTAAAACTCAACGGAACGGGAACTAGGCGCCAGGAGTGCCCATCTTTTCTTTAAGTAGGGACTACGCGGACAAAGCCGCGGGCGAAGAGTTTACCGATCGCATAAAAAATTACCCACCTCAATTTTTTTTTTTAAATAAGTATTTATATATAATTCATAATTTTTTAATATTTAATTCATAATGTATTTGTAATATTTGCTATTTTGCTATTTGTTAATATAATATTTGCTTTATCTCTTTGAATCGCAAGTTAATTTCCTCAATTACAGCCATGTCATTTGAACGGTCGATGTACAAAAAACGTTTAGGAGAAAATCCTATAATTTTAATAAGGTTACAGTTTCTCCAAATACTGTATGTATCGTTTTGCATAATCTCAATGATAAACTGTTTAATGTGATGACTTTCTACTCTGAATGGATGAGTATAATAATATTAAAGTGAGAGAGTTTCGTAACGAAACATACCACTTATATTTACGTTGGAAATTGTTACATACTGATATGCTATCTATATTATGTTGATGTGACGGATGCAATTACTTTATATATGTAACAATTTCCAAGTAACTGTTTACCTATCTATTGAATAATTAATACTGAGTTTCTATTACCAAACCTATGTCTATTTGATTAATTATTGGTGCATTTATATGTGTCTTTCGTGTGATAATCCAATAACTCATAGAATCACATTTCTTCAATAGGTAATTACGATGATAATAAACATTGTTGAAATACGCATTCATTTTCTTGAAGCAGGTAGGTGGTTTAATTTGTAACGCATTTACCAGGCGCTGTCAAATCACATAGAGGGAGTTATCTATAGCATTGTTTGCGATATCTGGTGATCGGCGCGAGCAACAAAATCGATGGTTTTGGTAACTAATTAGCATATATAGCATATACCTAGTCTTGCCATAAATATTGTAATAAAGAAAAAAGAAAATTGTTAACTGCAAATAACATTTATTA
>NC_052114.1:2942766-2946998 GCF_012273895.1 Zerene cesonia
ATATAACAAATTCATATATAGTTTTAATGCAATTTTGCTGGTTTCACCTTGCTAGCATGATAGAGCTGAGTAATCTAGTTATCAGACACTAGCGGTCTGCCCCGGCCATCTAACACTGACAGAATTTTTCAAATCGGACCAGCAGTTCCTCAGATTAGTGCGTTCAAACAAACAAACAATCACTTCAGCTTTATGATATTAGTATAGTATAGATATCCCTGTAGGTACAGATAATAAAACCTGTGGTGATTCTGAGAGGCTATGTTTTTATCTACATAAATACGTTTCAATGCTTTTATTTAGAAGTAATTCAAATATTTTTTGCACGCTGGAAGAAGACTTGTATGGAATTCATATTTATCACTCACAAATACATTTAAACGAGCACTTTAATTACGCAACAAGTCCCATGCAATTTTATCAGATAAACCGATGGAGATGTATAGCGTGATTTTAGTTTCTAACTGTGGGAAAATAAACAATAATAGCCTTTATTATCACACTCAGTTATCGCTCTTATGTACATTATAATTTTTCATATAATTATGATAATTCGATAAGATTACTATTCACCAGTAAGTAAATATATCTGATATCAGCGTTTGCTTTGGTGGTTTTATTTGTTTTAAATATGTATTATCAAGCTTCCCAGAAGCCAAAGTTTAATGACAATATTTTGATATAGTTTCAGTTGGTCCAAACAAAATTGTCCCGTTGTAGAAATCGATGTACAAGCAATACACGATTCCATTTAAGACGGATCCTGTTCATCACGATATAACATTAAAAGTGTATCAAACACTTTCTATGGCACCACAAAAAACCGTGTCGAACACCTCTTACTATTGTTGCTCACTGCGAATTCACTTGTTTTTTTTTTCCGTGTCGTTTTGTCGTTTTATCTGTTTTATCGCATACAATAGATGAATAAGTTATTTTCGAGTATGGTAGGGTATAGAAAGCGTGGGCGATTAGCAATTAATGACATCAGTTCGTTCGAGATACGTTTCTTGCTACTTGCCATTGTTCTATCGAGTTTAATTAGCGGGGAAAGTTTAACGAGAGTGGCGTGAAAGTTCCACACATGTCGATGTCGAAGTCGAATCGTATCGTTTGTTTTCGTTACGTGTTACGTGACATGCAAATGTGCTCAAGGTCAAAAGGATTACATGTCACAATCGTGCAATGAACCGTGAAATGGCAATGTTTTAATTTACGATCGCTTTTTGCGTGGCTACCGGCTACCAGAGTTCCACTTGAATGTTTTTCTGCGTAAGTAAAAACACGAGGCTCGAAAAACTTGGATTATTTGTCGTTTCCTTTTCGTTTACATTGAAATCACGTGGTTTGTTTGTGGTTTGCGCTCAAGTTTATAATCAATCTCCTGATACATACATATTATTTACAATAATAAAGAAAAAGATGTATTTCTAATGTTTTTTTAAACTAATTAACCTATTTATGTATTCACCTGCAGATAGCTATAATTCCTGAGTGAGATAGGCTATTTTCAAGTTTGTATCCCAGGTCAACACGTGCGGAGCAACGGCGATTATTCGACTATTAATTCTTTACATTTATAATTTTAAAGCATCCATGTATTCGTACATAAGCAGAGGACAGCGAAACTCTAAATATATGTTTCGGTCCATTAGACCACTGGAGTGCAAGCAGAAACATTCCTATGAAGAAAATACAAATACCATGCACGCAAATCATAACAAACCACTTGCAATTTCAATCCACAACAGTATTGAATTTGTAGATACGCATCCAGATTTTGCAATAACATTGTAATGAGGTCGCAATCATCGTCCATTCAATCCATACTATTTATAGTAGCGTCGCGGTTTCGCGACCACTTACTATTAATCCGATACTTAATGTTATTTTTTGCCATTATTCCTTATAATTATTCCCCAGTCACACAATCAACCGCGCACATCGTATCATTTATATGAAAACGCAACAAAAAATATACGAGAAACGACAATTAACTCGAATAATGTGCGTGGAATAAAATAATATAAATTTAAAGATTAAATAACGCTCTTTAGTATGAAAACAAAAGAGAAGTAATTACTGTACACAGCACAGTAATCATTGTCATGACGTTGGTTCAAATAAAAAATAGTAATGGTTAATAAATAGTCACGGAAGACAATATTTACATGATTCAGTGGTTGGTAACAGTGACACTTTATGTAATTATAAGTTATATATTGCGATGCTTATGTAGTCTGTTTATCTTCCTGAACATCAATTTTTTAAAATTCGGAAATTTCGCAAACGTTTATAGTACTTTCATATTGTGTACAAACCGAATGAACTTTTTATGCCTCGATCAGATCAATTTTACTGAAAATCTAATGAGATCGCATTATTAGGACTAAAATATAAAAATCAATTGTTTGTATCCTAATTCTAATTCCGAAATATAACGATTTACTTTAAAATAATCTGGCCAATAGACCGATTGATTAGTTTTATTCATTGGTTTTATATTAAATGCATTAAAAAATATGGCTTTTTATAATGTAAAGAAATTTGTCAATGTTTATAAAATTTTCGTCGGCAATCCTATTCATTTAAACTTCAGTAAATTTCTGTTAAAATGTCGATTTATTTTACAAACGCAAATTGCAGCAAAATCTTAATACAAAACCAAATTGCGGTGAATAGCGGCTTTCTCGCTTATTATTAACATTATTGTCATGGAATTTAACATAGTTTAATATTCATACTATTCTATCTTCGCACAAATAGTGAATTAAAAGTTTTGAGTTACATTCCACGCGTCTCTTTTGAGTTGAATAAGAATAAATTAAGTCATTAAGTGTACGATGATGTCTTTTAGCTGGAAGATTGCGGTTGTAATAGCATTTTTCTCACGAGTCTAAAATTGGACTCGATTCCGCCGCTTCGAGATAGTATATTATTCTATTATAGGTATACACGATATTTCTTTGTGCTGCAAATTGCAGTACTTATATTTTTCCGTCAAAAGCTGTCTTATAATTAAATAATTTTTCTGTGTGCAATATGAATTTAAGTATTCAAATTTCGAGAAATCATTGATAAATATACTTTCATTTAAATCTTTATCCAAATCTAGCACATCGGTGCGTCCATTGTGGCAATAGATGTAATAAAAGAAATACAGTTATAAAAGCGTTGGAAATATGCAGGCAATTAAAGTAAATGTTTCAGAGCGTTGTAAATTTAACCATTTTACCATTAAAATTATAAGAAATGGCCGTGCAAAATAATCCATCTAGCGTTTGTAACATAAATTGTAACGGTATCTTATACATGATATGTCAAGCTCAAAGTGCCAGCAGCCAGTCACCCCTTCGTTGACAGAAAATAAAGAAAAATCTGAGCGAGGCACAAAAAGAAAGGATCACGGGCAATTTAAAAACTTTACCGTACCTATGAATGTCACAATACATCGACGGCTTGAACCCGCGAGAGGTCGCGGGTGTGCGACCATTGTTGTTAGCCCACCCTAGAGAAAGGCTTTGTGAGGTTCCAACGTATGCGCCGAGGGGTTAACGAGGAAGGCAGTAATGTTTACACAATGTGAATCAAGCCGGCATCAATAGACTGGAGTACGTGCAAGCTTATCTTACGTGTGGTAGCACTGGGCTTGTAATAAACTGTGTGCCTAATTGCCTTATATTCTATCAAATATTATGACACATGTTTGAACATTGGCACGGCATATTATTTTAACGCTAGAAATTATAGGTACCTAATAAAGCATATATGTATCTATATGGTAATATTGATAAATGGACATTCAAGAAACTGTTAATAAAGGCCAATGACTAAAAACTTCTTAAGTATGTAGGTACCTAGTACATTTCTAGTATCAATATCAGTCTTTATAACTTTATTGGCATATTAGTAAATAATGCGTAATCACGTTCATCATATAACATGAGACACAAGACGTATTTAACACGACACTGGTTGCGAGAGACACAGTGCTACTCCGCTCTGTGGAATGATTGAATTAAGTCGCCAAAGGTCCCCTCGCTCAATGTATCTATGTGCAGTGTACACATCAATTTATATAATTGAACGGTACGGCCACAGACGGGACCTAAATTGTATTCAATTGACGGCACTTTCAAAAAAATATACCATCTGGGTGAACACTGGGCTCGTAACTTTTCGAAATAAATCAATTTACATAATCATTTGACATAATTTCACCGCCATAAATT
>NC_052114.1:2947998-2964121 GCF_012273895.1 Zerene cesonia
CGTAACACCCTGTATGTAATATGTGCGTAAGACCACTTAAATAATTCCACAGTAGATACTACCTGAATATAAATTACAGGAGATAAGAAATCGTGGACGTAAACGGAGCGGCGGCGATTCCATCGCAGATTCCGTGATTTAATCACGACATGAAAATGGGGAAAAACTGATTCTTACAATCAGATCATTGCGACGTAAGAATATCATATACTTTCACCCGTTTCGAGATTTCCATCATTGAACTGGCAACTTTCAAATGCGGTGCAGAGCGTGGTGAAGAGTTCTGCGAGGTGCCCTGAATATGCGGCGTCATGCACAATCATGCTCGCATTGGGAAAGTTGAAGATTACTTAAAAGGCTTAAAAACTCTCCATTAATCACCATTCACAAAATATTTAATATCATATAATATTACAGCACTTCATTATTCATGATGCATGGATTATTTTGGACGCAATAAAAAAAAGCGATATTGAGCTGGAATAATAATTTAATTTTCATGAAGCAACCTTAAATAATTGTCCACCGGTCAGGGTTGATTTCGACAAGATTAAGTGTAATTTATTTGTTTACGAAAACTTTATTGCATCTACATACAGCCCTGAATACCATAAATGTGCACATACACCTACTGCATTATAATTTAATCATTGCAATTTTAATTAGTTCGAGATAATTATCTTTCCTTTTGCCATTGGAAAAATTGTGCACACATTTGTGTAGGCCAGGTGGACTATAATATGTCGTGAATATAAAACAACTCTTCCAATGAAAACAGACGCAAGTTGCAACCGCGTAAACATCGATTAACGGAAATTTACTTATGTGAGCAGGTTCATAAAGCCGCTGATTATACGACAATGATTCTTATTCTAATACGATGGCTGTGGTTTACGCGTATTTATGGAGAGAACAAAGCTAAAACTAACTGGATATTTTCCATTCGCAAAGTGTGTAAGTTCAGACGGGGCATTACTTTCGATTTATTGATTGTTCCCACCTTACAACATAAGCGTATGTACCGGTAACTGAATGTTTGATAAATGACATGAATTCTCGATGCTCGTGTTACAAAATTGGGCACAAATATAATCTCAAATATATAATAATTCCTTTTTTTCTTGGTAATTCATTATGAGAAATTAATGAAATCTATGGTTTGTTCTTATCATTACTATTAGCCAAAGCATAGAAGATAAATTCTGAAACTACAAATGATAATCGTGTCACCAAAAATGTAATGCGATAACATTGGTCTTATAATGTCCACCAAAAAATACCAACTCAGACCTATGTACCTCTACTTAGAAAATAATCTCATCAATTCAAACAACGCGACAGTCTTCATCGAGTCTAATTATGCTAGCAAATGAACATGATAATGTATTATGTCAGCCATAAATCGTCCTAATGAGGCAATATAACACGGGGCATTATTACTGCATTCAATAAGGTACAAATTTAAACTAGACTTCAGCATGGTTTATTTTATGCGATAAACTACATTTGCCAAATGGCTATGACGCCAGTAATCCCACTTCGTATTGCACCAAAACTATTTGAATTCCTCCAATGTATAATGTATGCGTGGCATGTGAAACTATCGAGATATGTACATTGAAATCGTGCCTTGTAGATTGACTTTTCACTGTTTATTATTTGGATACATGCTACGTCTATGTACGTTACCTTTCCATTGTCAGGACTTTGTTGGTAATTTCTGTGCTTATTAAGCGCGGTCTGTTTGACATACCCTAAGTTTTTCGTTTATGATTATGTAGTTAGTGTCTGCTCACACGGTGTCCGATATCGTAAATACAATAACATAAGTCAGTTTGTTACATTTATCGGTGAATACGAAACAATAAAACAGAAAATTACAATTTATATTTATTCAAAATAATTTACATGCCTTTGCCCAACTTGCTTATCTTTGATAGTCTTGAAATAGGCATAGTTGAATGTTGCTATGAGCGTGTCACAATATCTTAATTATAACAAATAATCAATTAGTTTCAAACTATTGTGCACAAGACGTTTATCAAGTAGGCACTCGATTAAATGCAGCCTTCAAACAAGGCTGTTTACGATACATACAATTACGATTAACCTATAAATTCGTTATGCATACGGGCTATGTAACAACTGTTTGTTTTCTTTAAAAAAAATCTCTTTCAATGCTTCTTCCAGTGTAAGATGCAGAAATGAGCGTAACACTATATTAAATATTTATTGCCTATCAACGGTGAAATAGATTATGATGTTATCATTTGATTATCTCCGGATAGTGATATTAATTATTGCCGTGCAATTAATAAATCTTTATCTTCAGATAAATAAACGATACATGCCTGTTGCCTGTTAGCAAACATACCAGGTTTTATTTAAATTTATATTTATTGAAATGTTCTGTCCCTTTGTAGAATAATTTTATAAGCATCGCCACTCGACTTTTTCAAGTACGGCTGCAGTGGACAAAGTCTTTGCCTAGGTAAACTAGTTTGCAGGCATTAATAGTAAGGAAGAAGATATTCTTTGTTTGTCGTGGATAGTAATGTAAATTAAGTTAGATGCGACCAAACGAATATTTGGATTCATTAATAATTAATTGTTGTCATATATAATTGATGCTAGCTTATTATTAGCCTGAAGCGGCATCTTTGATATTGTATATGCATATATGCAAAAACCGACAATAGCCTTCTTATCATCAGCAATTGATATGTTATTTATGCGCGTGCGTCATATTATTCTCTATTTATAACTTTATATAATAATAAATTATATAAATATTTTATTTCCTCTGTCTATCCTTTATATATCTGGAATTAATTCGACAGTCAAAAATTCACAGAGATTTATTCTAACTTGCACCATCCGTAACGCTATGACAATCAATATCGCCAACATAACATTAAAATGAAAAGTGGCGCTGCTATGTTAATTACCACCTCTCGGTCATGTCCACTGATTGCCCAGTAAAAGTTTCGCGTGTGCACACATGCAAATTGCACATCGCGTAGAATCCACACACACCGATAAATGGCGCACGCAACTATAATATACAATAAAATGCATCACAGTTAACATCGACACGTCCATGATCTCTTGAGGAACGGCGAGTTGTCGACTTAATTAGCGACGAGTATAATTAACATAGAGACATGCTCCCGTGCGGTTAAGTTAATGCTATCGTTATATTTGGTTAATGTTTTCGACTTTTTGACGTTCTCACGCATAGTCAGTGTAGAAGATTATACAATACGAGCTTCTATATACAATTAAACTTCTATGGAATTCATAAAACTCTATGGATTGTGAATTTCCTTTGTTGGCGCTCACGTACGTAAAATTGCATGCGTCTGTACCTTGGTAAAAGTTGTTTTTGTAAAACAGTGTATTTGAGACATCAAGCAAATTTAGAGTTGAGAAGGCTTAATGTAAGATTTCACATTATATATTTACTTACCTACATGAAATATGTAATTGAAATTATATTAAACAGTGCTAGAGTACGATATGAGTAGAAAAAATTAATACACCGACGTCATAGGTTTGATATACCGGGAATGCGAGCAGATGCAAGCTTAATAACCGCTCGAAGGCATGCGATTTTAAGACGCTGGAGGCTTAATAAAAATGAAATTGCAAAATTAACCGCGGTCGTGTGCGCCGGTTATTTACATCCCAAACCTGTTCGCCGCCGAAGGATCTTATTACGGGGATCCAGACACTTATGGGTATGTGTGTACATTCTACAAGTGGAGTTGCGATACCTTATAATGCATGCATGCATGATGTATGCGACTGCAGTTGAATAATAGTCCGATGTGAGTCGATTGCTGTTCATTATATATACGAGATTGATAGTAATTTAATATGTGTGACGTGGTTCGTGCACAGTCCCTGATTTTTAAGATAGTTCTCGATACTATGCGTTATGTTATCTAGACACCTGACATACACGTCATTTTCATTATTTTTGTATTTATTTAATGGAAGAATAAAAAGAAGCAAAAGTATACTATTGTCTTATCAGCCCGAATAACAAAAGCCTTGCCCTGTTTACCCGTTGTCCATCCGTCTTCAAGGGCGCGCTATACAAATAATAAGACAATAGTTGAATTATTCCGACTTCTCCCAAACATAAAGGAACAGACGGCAACAATCGAGCAAGTCAGCGCGGGTGATGTTTTTATTTCGGGCCCATTATATCGTGATTTAGGTGAAGGCCAAGAATTCAGAACGGCGGACACAGTTCCAAGCTTGACCGGTTTGTCCGCATAATACTCTCTTTCGCGAGGTGTTCTCGAAGTCCCTTTGGTATTTGTTCCTCTATAAATGTAATACGAAAGCGGATGTATAAAGAACAATTTCAACAAATATGTATGAATGGGTCACTAAATTAGACGGCGAGGCAGACGGGACGCTTGGATGGCAATATTTCGTACGATGAAATAGCATAACCATTAAACTAAAAAATATCACACATTTTTATGCAATATACGATGTGAAGTTCAACAGGATTCAATATGCGTTGTAGATATACATAAAAAGTTCAATGTATAATGAAATCACAGAATAAGTGTTCGTCACTTTCTAATAATTGTAAATCTTATCAATTGTAATCAATCTATTTATATATCTGAATGTGGAAGATAAGATGCCCCAAGATAAGAAGCACCATAGTATAATTAATGTTTAACTTTCATATAATTTCAATCCGATGTTAAGATCTCGACAAAGTAGTGAGGTTTGACATCACTTCTATAAATAACGTGATAATTATTATATATGTAGTAATTTTACAAGGTCTTATCGAAATACGGTGCTTTTATCGTTGAGGTTACTAAAGGCCGTTCGTATAATAAGACACATGACATAATTATTATAGCATAGGAACGAGAAGATAATAGAAAACCAATAAGCATAAATTCACACAACGATCCCCGTAAAGTATTACTTGTAACGGTATAAAATCCAAATGATAATTGTTGAGATAGAGTCTGCGCTACGATGCAATTTAATATTTTATAGCGATACGTAAGAACGTACGTCTGAATAGAACCGACCAGCATTGATTGCTCGTTTTAATTGACCTGTCGGAGAATGAGAAACGAAATTTTGCAATGCATTGTATTTTATTATCAATGACGCTTGAGAAGCGGATAGTAAAGGAAATATTGAGAAATATCTCTTATATTCTGTTTTTTTTTTAATTAATCCTAGTTATAGACTTGAAAATAAGAGTCGAAGATAGAAGTGCATATACAACGATGGCTGCATCAAAAAACCGAAGGAGAGATATGTAGTAATTACAATTTCTTAGAACTCAAGCAAGTAGCATCACTATAGGTCATATTATAGTGACATCAAATCATTTTCCAGAACGCAACGTTGACAGCCTCCAAAACCTCCGTCTACCTTGCAAAGTTTTACAAAAAAACTAAAAATGAAATAATCTCCAGGATAAATTAAAAAGTTTTTATCGTAATCAAAATCTTTAAATCGTAAACCGAAGCTTTTTTATAGTAATTTCTACTTTCCGTTCCCTTTTCTATCTTGAGCGATTAAATGTATTATCTAAGGAATTTTTAATATTGTGTCTTAAACGAACTGACGAAATGCGGTCGAGGTTAGGACGCTCGTGTTAGATATATACGTTACTTCATTAGCTATTAATCTGAACTTTTTTATACATGAAACCTTACAACAAATTCCACAGCCGAAGGCATACATTTTTATTCTAAACTCAAAATCAAACATTCGCCAAAATAAAAAGGTGATCCAAGTTTCAAATACCTAATCATTTTACTCATTATAGTCACCTGCTTAAATAAGTAATATTTTTTAATGAATCATATAATAGAAATGTCCCACCAAATTGCTATCTTGTGCATATAAGCTGTTGTTCCTCCAAGAGAAATAAATAAATAAAACCGTATACAGATTTTTTACACATTACTTGGACGCCCATCGAAATAATACACGTGTATAAACTACAAAATTAAATACTCGTGAATCATTTGAGCGATAATAGTAGGTTCTATTTACATTAGAGTCGCAAACCTTGCTTAGCGCGAAGGCAACATCCTGTATACGTTAAATCTGCTTCCTTTATACCTTGAACCTAAACGCCTTTTGTTGTGACAAACATTCTTCCGTCTTCATTGTGTTCTTATAGAAAACATGTGTAATATTGAATTATAAATTTATTAAACATACATAAATATCGCTAGTAATCTACATATTATGTGTATTTTACTTTTTAATTGAAAAAAAAAAATATATATAATATGAACTGCGAAAATGCATTAAATTTGAATTTGAAGGTGCATTATATTTTTTAATGATTTACTTATGAACAAAAAAAAAACGTAAATATTATTAGAATAAAAAAATACATATTTCTTTAATTTGAAAATGTTGGTGATGAAGTTTAAATGAAATAGCTAGTTACACCGTCATATAAAAAAAAATTGTTGCAAAAAAATAAAAAGTAGTCGCCCAACGTGGGGCTCGAACCCACGACCCTGAGATTAAGAGTCTCATGCTCTACCGACTGAGCTAGCCGGGCTATATTCTCACTTGTTAAATTATCGAACATTTACGTAATATTATGATAACGAAAGACAGTAAATTTAAAAATAATCGAATCATTTTTTTTTGACCAATAAATAGTTGGTTGTGTAGAGTGCAAAATAAATTATAATTTTTTAGGACCACATGTTTTTTCATGTCATCCAATCAATAGGAAGCTTCATTATCTAAGAAGAGCAATATCAGACAGATGTCAGCACACATGAAATAAATCACTCGTACAGATATGAAATACAAAATTCCACAAAGCAATGCAAACACATGATGTTAACACTGAGGCATGTCCTTTCATTTAAATTCACTTGTACTAACAGTGAACTTGTACCATGACAAATGTACCGACATGTATTTAATTATCGAGTAATGAATATCTATATTAAATAATAATTTAAATAGCTATGTTTTCTACACACTCTGCATGATAATAACTCTCGAGTAATGAATACTAATTTGAAAATTATCCACACATGTGGACTCTGAAAGAGATTCGTTTTGCAATTACTAATCTATTTCCAAACAATTCCAAAAAAAAATGTGAAATTTAAATTTCAATTTCAATTAATTTTGTTATTGCATAAACAATATCATTGGTTCTAAAGCAACAATCGCGAGGTAGTTCAACTACAGTTGTTATATGTAAACACTTCAATGGATTTATATTATATCCCTAAATGTGATTCAGTTCAGTAACAATTTGAAGTGATATAAACTTGTACATCGAAAGGTCACTGACAACCTAAATGTTTAAGTAACAATTCCAATTCTCCACTAAATGTAGAGTACCATGGCCAAGGTCATTGACAACACTGAAACTAATTATTCAAAATTAGTTCTATTCAGTTATCGTTCACTTAACTCTCAGTGACATTAGTTTTGTTTACAATTTATTTAATTGTAGATATTTACATTATTACCGTGTAATCACTTTTTAGTGACGATAATTGTAAAGATATGGTTGAACAGTAAAAAAGGGATAATTAGTGAATAATTTAGGTTGCATTATCATTCTTTTATTTTATTACTCATTACTTAATCATGTCATCCTTGAATAACCGTGAACTGACAAGCAGTTGCTCCCATAATATATTATCCGAGTTTTTAAATTGTACTTAAATAGGGATATGATAATATTATATAAAATACTGAAGCCTTAGTAAAAGTAAACAGCTGCTATATCTATAAATAGATATCCAGTGAGGTCAGAAGTAAGTTACAAGATGTGTATTAATACTGTCTATTTATTATACATGAGTTAAGAAATGATGGATGTTATATACTTAAAATATATTGAATCATTAATTATTTATTTTCAATGAAATTCCACAAAATCATCATTTTTTTTTGGATACTAATGGTTTTTTAGTAAGATTTACAAGAGGCTTTTTATAGAAAGATACATGTAAAAGTATAATGCAAGAAAATGCAGTAGTGTGTTTTGACACACTGATATTTTAGAAATTCTTGGTGTAAGGAAAGTGTATATTAATTCATCTTTTTATGATAATATAAGAATTAATTATGATAAAGTCGTAGTATTCAGATAAAAGATAGACAAAACTTATTAGAATTTAGTAGTGCAACAAATATTTTAAATCTAATTGTATTTTGTAAAGTAAGTAAAAATGCGTAAAACTCTCATTAGCTTATAAATAATAACTTGAAGAGGCCTAGCACAATTCAAGGAGGTACTACTTACTTTAAAAACTTCTGAGAAAAATCCTGATCCGATTTTCTCCAAGATGAAGTCGTCAAATGGATATAGAGCAGCTACAGCAGTCCGAAGGGCCGTGCACGACGAGCCCGTGACTCTTCGATCACCAAGTTTTTCACCATCACTAGCACTTGACTCCGCACAATCATCATCACAACACCCGCGCCTATTCCTACCACCGTTCTCCAGATAACGTCTTCCGGTCCTCGAATGAGGGCCACGCAGGAATCGTCCGGACTTAGCAGTCTCATCCAAGTTTGTAAAACTCTCTGCTATCTTCAACACCTTCGTAGGCCGCCGCCGCTCAAAGTTCCTCGACGAATCCTCCAAACACTCGTCTTGCATTCTAATTGATATTCACAAACTCGTATAGTTTATCCCACTTCGAACATAATGATCCCCAATCGCACATAATAACATTTGCTTCACAATGTTTATGTGGCGGTACTTGAAACTATGCGAATTAACATTGTTATTCACAAAAAAAAAAGAATTCGATATTAAACGACTGTCACTTTCACATATCTACGACACATTCGACTTTTATTTTGTGTTTTCTATTGGTTTTATTTAAGATTTCATTTATTTTTTATTATTATTTGAATCAGTTTGTTTTGTTAAACAAGAAATGTTCAAAACGATCAGTCCCATTGACTGGCGACGCGCGTACAAGCAAAGTTACGAAAATCAGAAGCAAAGCGAGCATTACAGCGACCACACATGACATGACATTACGTTTGTTGATGTTGGTTAAGTTGTTAAGCTTGTAAATGTTGGCAGTACTCGAGTATTCGTTTAAAAACGGTTCCGAAAATATTAATCAAACATTAAAATTGCATTTTATTTAAACAATGTAAATTATCTATAAATTTACTGTGTATTACAAACAAGTGAATTAATTTTCGTTATATGGACAATATTCTGAAAAATTATTTTAAAATTTAGCTGGCAAGTGGCAATAATTTTCTCATATTTATGAAGAAAGTGTCAAATGTCAATGTCATAATGACAATTGTATGACTTAGTAACGCACAGTCTGTAGTCAGTAACGTATCAAATGAACTGAAGAGAACAACAGCTTACAATTGAAATCCATAGTTTTAATGATTAATAATTATAATACCTAATATTGAGTTATCGTTCAAAGTGAAAATTTATTTTTATGAAATAAATATTTAATTGTCTTCAGCTTCCAGCAGCTGTAATTTATATACTACCATAGTTCTCTTAAAAATACTAAGTCACTGTATAAACTTACTTAATAAGAATTCTATTATTACAGGTAAACAAAAAAAAAAAAAAATAGGTTGTTTTAAATCCAGTCGTCTGCTCATTGATTTTCGAATTTTCACGTTATTGTGAGCACCGTCTCTTATGGTTACTGGCGTAGCCGTCGTCTGTGTTGGACGAAACGATTGTGCATGACCCTTTGTGCAGTTTTTACGCGTGTCTACGTAAATATCATCAGTTTTTTTTTGATCGGAGTCTGGATAAGATGAAAAAATTGCCATCATGTCTACTGTCCAAGTTATATAATTTGTCACGTGTCCAAAAGGAATCTTTAATAGCTCCGAGACGATTGTCTATTACAAACTTCAATTGAAAATATTCGACAGTACGTTCTATTAAAATAAAATTTAGGTGCATCTTACACCTCGTTCCTTTCATGGATAGGTCAATGATAAATTATCTGCTATATACTTCGATAAATATAAAGTAAATAAATCGTTTGAAATGGGTAATGGTATCCAGCCCCCAGTCTTTATCAATAAAAGCTTAACATCAACTAGTCGTCAAATCACAAATCTAATGGTTTGGTTAGTAAATTAAACACAGAGTCAGTTTTGCACTTTATTATAATTCATGCTGACGACTATATCCTTAATTAAATTACTGTATCTATATCACACATTGGAAACAACGTATCCGCTTAATGTATATAATCGTCACCAATATTTGTCTCACCGTGACACCTCCAGTTGCTTCCACAGAAGAAATAATCTCTCTTACATTATAAAATAACAACGCTAGCTCAATTATTCACAACTGTCTACCTAATTGCTATTAAAAATTTAACGCTCAATAGCTTTTAATACAAATATATTATTGCTGTCGCGAATTTATAACTAATTATTACTTATCTAAACTATACATTCATCTCAAAATGAGTATTCGTTTCACTTAGCTATATGTTATTTCTAGAACATATTTACTTAAATTAGTATTGCTTGATGAAGGAAATTAGCAGTTTCCTTTTTAACAAATACGTACGAATTAACTAGAAATCGCCATCAAATGGCTTTCTTAACCAACCTATAGATATAGATGGGATTGTGACAATGAATTGATTATGTTGGTGAGCGAGTTACTTCGAACAGTAATTTGAAACCAACGGATATAAAATACGTACCTATGTTACAAGAACAAACAGCAACAATAAAAGAAACTAGTTGAAAATTTACTGACTATAAAATCGGTGAAGCTCAGAAGATTGCTAACATACGTTCTGAAAATATTAACCTATAAATTACTCCTATATATAATTTGCTCGTAAAAGAAATATGCTAAATTAGTCTAGCTACTCAATAACATGCTATGATAATTTTGTACATATTTTTAAGCTTCTTGTGTAACTTGATATTTTTACAAGTATGAAAACATTGACGTTTAATATTAGTTTTTTCGTTGTTAGTTGCAGCTTCTCAACAATAATAGCTAAAGTAGAAAAAATATATGTATTAGACAGTGCTCCTAGAGAACTAATTTTTTATGAAGAGGCAATTGGACATTATTAGATACTGTTATATCATGAACAAGTGATATATTAATGTAAATTTTATATTAATGAAATATGATAAGCCCAAGCCTGTACTGGGTTTCAATTAGATTTTTAACAGCTAAGTAATGACATTATCTTGCTGTGTTTATATATGGAGCAGATTAATTTATTGCTGTTATATTTTTGTTTATTTTTATACCCTGATGATACATAGTACATGTCATTTTAATATAAAGCTAGCCATAGTAACCAAATATTTTGTGTAAAATTTAATTCACCGTGCATCGAATTTTAATGTCTAAAATCAAACAACTGTTCGAATACGTAATTTGAGTGCAATCGTAGTCGAATAATTTTATATTTCGAAAGTCTGAGTTATGATAATGCGGTTGTTGTCTGCTGTTAACAAATGAAAATAACATGGTCCATCTGAGGAAAAAATAATAGTATAAAAATGCGTTGTACGTAATGTAACCTTATTAGGAACATAGCATAGCATAGCATAGTATAGCATATTAAAAAACATATAAATGAGTATGTTCCAGGACGCTCGACAGAAGTTATAATTGTACATAAACTAAATGCGGCTAGCGCTGTGGGTTAGAGTGAGAGAGGAAGATCCTACCTACCGCCTTATTGAGAGAAAGAGAGGCCAAGCAGACTGGCGCCATAACGCATTACGCGACGAAGCGGTTAACACTCCCATTAGATTGTTATCACTTCCAAAAATGAATAAATAGGTACTCATTTGTCACTGTTTCCATATTTGCTTTGCATAGCATAATTAATATTTGATACAGTACTCAACGATCATGTTATATTACGCAATTACAAAACTACTAAACGCCTTATTAAATAACAAATGTAGAATTACAGTCTTTAATGCTGTGTTAAAGCTATATTCTTTTCGACTTCTTGCGTGATAATATTCCAAAATTATTACAATAAACCTATAGCTATGAGAGGAATTGCGGACAAAAATGGTATTCAGAAGATAAAAAAGCGTATATTAACTAAATAGATACAATGATCTATTTAAACTTAAATTGATTATAATAACAAGAAATCGAATAGAATTCCATTTTTAAAGTTCTATCGCTTTTATTTATCTGTGCGCTTTTAAATTAGAAGAAAAACAAATAGGACCTTGAATAGGTAGACATGATTATGTTTAAATTATACAGGATTTTACTACAATGTAGTAGGTAATAAATATTTTTCTTTATAAATAATTAATCTACCGTTCTTTCAGTCCAGATAGAATCATTCCTACTTCGGTATATTGAAACATTAATTCACAACCATTTTACACCATCACACAATCGATTTAAAGATTTTGACAAACATTCGACACAGAAACAAAATCGGTATCTATATTTGCTATCTTATTTTCATTATACCTTTATATTATTACGCCTCGATTTAAATTTACGATATTGTTTACTATGTACAGTGTGTAGGAGATGGTAAAATTATTATGATTAAGAGAGGTGCTTTTTGTTTTATAATCTGAAGTGAGGTGTTACCATTTTTTTTATTGCTGTTGCGATATATTATTTAAATTTAGAATATAAGAAAAAAAATGTGAAATGAAATTGTAGATATCAAATAAGGTAATTATCATAATAATTTAAAATTATTTCATTTAATATATCGTTGTTCGAATGAATTACATTATGCTTTTAGAAGAATTCATGTTAAATTAATGTTAAACAATTAAATGAATGATAGAATATAACTGTCATCAAATCTAAGATTATAGGTTTTCACATATTGCCTGAAGGACAGAATTGTGTTAAACTAAGTGCTTTACGTAGTATAAAAGTAATAATAAGTTTTCACGTATTATCTTAATCCTATAATACATAGTGAAATAAATTAGGGCTAAAATGTTTATAGAATTTCAATAAAAACATTAAATACTATCAACATGTTTGTGAATTTACATTATATTTTAATTGTATGGATATAGGAGAGGGGTGAAGAGTTCAAAGTTACAATAAATTAATACTATTCAAGTATGTTATAAATCATCTAGGTATAATGTAATGTACAATAAACGATACGATGAAAATAATGTGTGGTGATGGTAGTCTCAGTCGAGGCTGGTTGTTGGTTTCATCTTGACATTTGCCTGAAAAGATAAAAAAATATTCAAGAATTTCAGTCTTTTTAAGATGTAAATAAGTAATGTTGGTTAACTATATAGCTCAGAGTGCTGCAAAATGATTTAAATATTTTTGACTTCGTTGCATTTGTTTCCGCTTGGGTTAGATTAATAACTGTTAAAAACTTCAAAAAAATTCCTTAACGGACGAAGCCGGGAATGAGTAGCATGAGCCGGGATGAAGCGGCTAAAGCATTAGGTTGTTTATTGCGAATTGCTGTATTTTGAACTGACAGAAGCTGGCATCAAACAGTGCTAGCACGAAACGAAAAACGATCGAAAGAATAAGTTACCAATAAGCTAGCATCAAAAATTGCTGAGATAAAACGAAAAAAAAAACTCAAAAAGAAGTTGCCAGTAAAGCTGCCAACAAACAGTGCTGGCACAAAATGAAAAAGAAGTTACCAGTAAAACTGCCAAAAATCAGTGCTAGCACAAAACAAAAAAAAAGTTACCAGTAAATGTGGCATCGAACAACAGCGGCTCCGGGTCGTATCCCCGCTCGCAGTTAGTCGCGCTCTGGCCGACGGACAGTGCGCCGTCCCGCGCGTCTCTTGACACGAAGCAGTAGCGGCGCGCGGCCGTGCTGTCGCGCGTTACGGGGGTCGTGACTACAAACGACGCGCCGTTCTCATACCACCCGCCGTGACAGGTGTACGCTGGAAATTGCATTATAAAGATTTTCATTTATAACTCGCAGCCTATAAGTACCCCTGATACTGTATCCAGAAAATTTAATTCAAGCAAAACATTTTATTATCATTATTATTAATTTTTTGCATCCTCAAGATCGATGCTCTTAAAGTATAGGTTGTAATATTAAAGATTTAATCGGACTATTCCCGGGTGTGGCAATCAAATTTTCGTAAATCTTTGAATGCAGTTTGCTTTCTTTTCATAAATAACGGATATATAATTAATCAGCTTTTTAATTAAGTGTCCAGCATATTGTAAACAGAGTAAGAGCCAATAAACAACAAAACATGTTAATTATAATTTTAACAAATGTTTTATATGCATTACATAGGAGAATGTAATATTTTATAAAGGTGTTATTTATAAATAAGCATTAAAATTTATAAAGCTGTTAATACATACCAGTAACAATTTCTTTTTTATTACAAGTGGAATAAAACTCCATATTCTTGGCAGTATTACAGCCGACTTCCAATTTGTTATATTTGCTACCGACGCAAGCGATTTCATCCGCTTGTCTCTTACTTCTTAGCATCGGCATATCCGAAATATTTCCTAGGCTAAAATTGAATGATCTCGTATTGTTTACTCTATGGTTATAGTTTTTGTCTCTTTTTAATCTATGTCTTTCTGGAGAGCTGGGTATGCTTCTTTGATGTCTATGATTTGATATTGTGTATTTCCCGGAATACGGACATTCTTTTGATTCTGGATTACTTGCTGTAAAATAAAGAATTTTGTTACGCTACTTCAATGAAATAATTGATATATAATATATATTATTGGAAACTGTATTGTTTCTTACGACAATGGAAATTAAAATAAAACGATATTTCTAAATGGAAGCAGTAAACTTTTTTTTGAAGAACTTTTCACAGTATGGGGTTAAGCCACGCAAAAAAACTCTAAAATAATCCAATTATTTCTACGCCCATGACGTTAAGGTACCCGCACATTCTGATAGCGACATAACAAATATTTAAGCTTTCAACCAAAGGATAGTCATAAATTAATCAACAAGACATAATTATCTCAAAAACAATTGCTAGAAACAAGAAATCATATAATAACGTACCAACTAAAGTGATATAAGGTGCAGTAACAGCATTGAAGTGGTGCGGGGAGCACGCGTCGTCCGGCCGCGTGGTCGGGGTGCCGCGCTGTAACTCCGCTATGTACGTATCCCGTCGGTACAACACCACGCAGACGTAACGAGACACACTGGAAATGAGAATTGGAAATTAATTTAAATCTGGACTGGACATAAAGAATATAGATGCCGCCTGACTGGTCTATATTCAGAGTATGCCTGGACGTACGTAAATACGTCAAAGATGTAGACGCCGCCTAGGTGGTCTATATATTTGGGATTGAATATCAATTCACTCTAAGGTAGAGCATGTTCTTAAGCCTTCCTCATCTTTGTTCATTTAGTTTTCTTTCTTTATCATTTTGAATAATTGTTTTTGGCAGACCTGTTCTGTTTTATTTAGAAAATAATACGGCACCTGCATCTCCAGTCTGTTTAAGACAAAACCAGTCTACCATTAATTTTAGGCAAGGATTGTACCACAAACATAAGTTTCAATCTAAAAAACTGACACATGACGAGACATACAGAAAATAAATGAATTTTTGAATTCGGAACATAACTGATAAATGGAGTAATAACTAGAACATCTCACCAGTGATGTTGCCAATGTGCAACCAACGCTACCGAGTTACCGCTCGGCGAGCTGGCTTTAACATTGACACAGAACACCTTGATCTCAGCGCCTGTCTGGTTGGTGATGCGGAGGGTCGCGTTCCGCTGGTAGAACGTGTAGTTGCTTGTGAAGTCTAGTGTGTGCCAAGTGTGGGAGAACGTCATCCAAGATGGGAATTGGCAGTTGAAGCGGACCGAAACTGAAAGCATTAAGAGATTTTATTGTAATTTTAGCAGTTTTGAAAATGAATTGCTGAGTTGAATTGAACTCGTTCTTGTGTGTTTGCTAAAACATTCACAGTGGGGTATGTGTTAAATGCAGTAAACTCAAAATCGACATTTTTTATCCATCTAAAGTTTTATGTCATTTTTTAAATTACCACCGTAACATATCAAATAAATAAGTTGTTTGTCAATATGGAAGTCAATTGAAATTAGAGTTACAACTATGACAAAAGTTCATAT